>NC_080549.1:4076707-4134207 GCF_028640845.1 Ahaetulla prasina | reverse complement strand
GAGGAGGAGGAGGAGGAGGAGGAAGAAGAGGAGGCCGGGGGCGAGGAAGGCATGGGGGCAAGCGGGCAGCCAGGCGGGCGGGCAGGCAGGCGGCCGAGCCCCGGCTGCCTCTGCGCCCAGCCGCCTCGCCGCGCTGCCAGCAGGACTGGCCGGCGGTGGGAGGGGAGAGCTTAGAAGGCGGTCGCCGCCGCCGCCGCCGCCGCCGCCTGCTCGGGGAGCGGGGCTGCTTTCTGCCGCCTGGCTGGCTGGCTGGGGAAGCTCAAGCCACCGCTCCCCACAAGGGGAGGAGCGAGGGGCAGCGGCCACCGAGCGGCCGCGGCTGGAGCATGGCTTGGAGGAGGAGGAGGAGGAATAGAAGGAAGAGGAGAAGGGGGAAAGAAAGAAAGAAAGAAAGAAAGAAAGAAAGAAAGAAAGAGCAGCAGCAGCAGCAGCAACAAGGGGCGCGTTCCCACGTTACAGAAGACACGCGTCGCAGCCTTGGCCGGGCCCCGCCCTGATCTTGCCCGAAGGGAGGCGCCAGAGAGCAGCGCCCTTCTCTCCGGGGTTCTCTACTCTTTCTCCCCCACCCTCCCCGCACTTCTCCTCCTCTCCACGCCTTTTTTTTTTTTGCCCGAAGGAAACAAAGCCGTGTCGTGTGAACCGGGTCGCTTCTCCACGAAAGCCAGCCCAGAAGAGGGAGCAACTCGCCTCCCTTTCTCCAAGGCTTCCGAGAGGAGAAGACACGCTATCCCTCTTGGCTAGATGGGGATTCTGGGTGTTGTGGTCTCACTGGGGTCTGGGAATGTGGGAGCTGAAGTCCCCACCCTCTCAGTTTGGAGTCAAGGGTGGAAGACTCCAAACCAGAAACTCTTCCTAGGCAGAAAGTCCTCTTGGACCCCTTTCGGGGTAGTGGGGGGGACTAGGACAAGTCCAGTGTTTATTTTCAAAGAATGGGTTGTGTGAATGCAACGTTGGCGTGTTCAGCTTGGGTTTACTTCCAACCGGCCGTCATTTATCTAAGATGAGATGAGATATTAATGTAGGGATCCACTAGTGGGTTCCACTATTTTCCACAAAGCTACAACAAGAGGTTTGTTTGTTGTAGCATGCACAACGTTTCTCAAAAGACAGACTGCGTTTGCCGGAATGCAAAACCAGAGGTGGGTTTCAGCAGGTTCTGACCAGTTCTGGAGAACCGGTAGCGGATATTTTGAGTAGTTTGGAGAACCGGTAGTAAAAATTCTGACTGGCCCAGACCCCATCAGCTGATTGGGAGGAAATGGGGATTTTGCAGTATCCTTCCCCTGCCATGCCCACCAAGCCACGCCCACAGAACCGGTAGTAAAGAAAATTTGAATCCCACCATTGAAAACCCCTTATAAATTAATCTATTTCACCAAGAAACTGCTCTCATTCAAATAAAAAAAAACAACAACCAAGAAACTCTCAACCTGGTTAGTTACAGGTTCAGAATGGAGAACAGGCTAAAGCTAAACATGGATTTTTGCTGGTTTGGGATTTAAGGCGCTTAAGAAATCCGCATTTTGTTCCTATGGAGATTTGAAGTCAGCAAAACATGGATGCTTTGCTCATCTGCTTATTTATCAATTATTGGGGGAGAAGAGGTTTTATTTATATATCTATCTATATATTCTTTTCGGTCTTGCTTGCCTGGGATCGGATTCAGACATTCCTTCATGACAAGTTACCATTGGCTGAGCTGTGGCTTTCAATTGTCATTTTTGGAGAGATACATTTGGAGAGGCCCTCCTGTGGCCGGTTTTGAGATTGACCGCGATGGGGAGGACGTGAAACCTTAAGAAGAAATCAGACTAAAGCTGGAAAGGGACCTTGGAGGTCTTCTAGCCCAACCCTCTGCTCAAGCAGGAGACCTATAGCCGTCCCAGACAAATGGCTGTCCTTTGTTTAATCTCTAATTGAAAAGCTCCTCTGATGGAGCGCCCGCAACTTCTGGAGGCTGGTTAAATGTTCTGACCATCAGGGGATTGTTCTCACTATCACTGCTGAGGAATTCTGGGAGTTGAATCCTGAGAAACTGAAGAACAGAGTCGGAAGGGACCTCCAAAGTCTTCTAGTCCAGCCCCCTGCTCAAGCAGGGAGACCCTCTAAGATCTTTTCAGCCATTTCTTGAAATGTAAGAAGGACAACTTCTGAAGATTCTACCCCAGAGGTGAAATGCTCCCGGTTCGGACCGGATCGGCTGATCCGGTAGCGATGGAGGCGGGTGATTTGGAGAACCGGTGGCAAAAATCCCTGCCCCCTCCCCCCCCCGCCACCCATGCTTACCCAGTTGCCCGGTCGCCTGCTTGCTGCTTCTTTCTGGCTCACTCGCTTTTCCCGCCCGAATGGCAGGAATAGGTTGTAAAAAATGCTTTTAAAAGTAAAAAAAAAGATTGTGCGCCAAAGCTGATCACCTCCCCGCACGATGTTCTACTTGCCTCCTTTTGATGTGCACTGCACATGCTTGCACACACCTTGCGTTTGGTACATGGTGCGCACCGCACATGCGCACGCATATGTAAAGGTAAAGGTTCCCCTCGCACATACGTGCTAATCGTTCCCGACTCTAGGGGGCGGTGCTCATCTCCGTTTCAAAGCCAAAGAGCCAGCGCTGTCCGAAGACGTCTCCGCAGTCATGTGGCCGGCATGACTCAACGCCAAAGGCGCACGGAACGCTGTTACCTTCCCACCAAAGGTGGTCCCTATTTTTCTACTTGCATTTTTTACCTGCTTTCAAACTGCTAGGTTGGCAGAAGCTGGGACAAGTAACGGGAGCTCACCCCGTTACACGGCAGCACTAGGGATCTGAACCGCTGAACTGCCGACCTTTCCTGGCTGGACCCTAGGTTCCGTAGGCAGGAGAGGAGGGAACAACAGAAGCAGGGGTGGGGCAGGCCTAGGAAGTGCTGAGTCATGGAGCCGCACCCCACAGGATATAAAGGCAGCAAGAGCTGCTGTGTCTCTTTGTAATAGGCACACTGCTGGTGGTTCACTTAATGATGGTGGCGATCCACTTAATGACAGGGGTGGTTCACTTAATGGCGGCAGCGAAAAAGATTGTAAAATCAGGCGTGGCTCATTTCAAGACCACGTCCCTTAGCAACAGAAGTTCCAGCTCCAATTTGCGGCCGTAAGTCGAGGACTATCTGTAGCTGATGGAGAGCCGCTGCAAACTTGGTTAGGTAGTTGGCCTAAAGCCAAGTTCAACTCCATCCTTGGCCATAGAGCTCGTTGCAAACTCTGCCCATCCTCCCTCGCAGGATTGTTGTGGGGAAATGATGGCGGAGGCAGTTTACTGGCTTGAACTTCTGAGAGGGGCAGGGGGTGGAAAGAGAGACAGGGATCTAAATCAAATAAATAAACCGCAAAGCTCTTGCTCCATGTTGTAAGAACTTACTTTGCATTTTTACTTTTTCCCACGCCCTTAAATTGAGGAGCCCTCCCCTGCCTGCCAATCCTGGCCCCTTCCCCCATTTCACGTCTTAACGTACTTATTTTTCGCCGACTTCTGTGTAAACACGAGTCCGACAAGAAAGTAAATCTCCTTGGCGATGCCCAACCCGTGATTTAATCCACGGTTCTGTAATGTAAATGTTAAGATAAGCTCGATATTAAACACCAGTTGACTCTGTGCGACGTCTTCGGGAGAAAGAGCCCAGCCTATGGCTGATGAGGATCAAACGATCCTGTGGGGGTCTTTTTTGGGGGAGGGGGGAAATACCAACCACTCAGTTTGTACAAGCCATGAAGAAGGTGAGACGGGGTTGGCTACGGGTGCGATTCTCACCAAGGAAGCCCATCAGGAATCGGGAGCTGCAAGAGAGCGATGGTCAAGGGCCCCCACGGCCTTGTTCTCTGCTGCTCTTGATGCAAAGACATTATTATTTTTTTTTGACGGTGAAGTTGATGGCTGTCTGGGTTGCGGCGTGCCAAGTTTCTCCTCATATCCTCTTGCTGGGTTTTTATTTCTTCCTGAAGTGGAACGTTTCAGATATTAATGCTTTCTTCTCCTCCTCCTCCTCTATTCCCTGGGCAATTCGAGGAAATTTAGAGGAAGCCAACACTAAGATAGAAAACAAGGCAAAATGAAAGGAGGTAGGATGGTGAGTTGGTTTGCCCTCCTCCTCCTCCACCTCCTCCTCCTCCTCCTCCTCCTCCTCCTCCTTATCTTCATCATCAACCGTGGAAAGTTGGCTGTCTCTAGAGAAGAGGTGTCCAACCGTGACAACTTTTAAAGGCTTGGGGGACTTGGGGACTTGAACTCCCCAAATTCCTGTTAGCTTGGAGGAGGAGGAGGAGGAAGGAGGGAGAGAAAACAGGGGAGAAAGGGGAGAAAGGGGAGGAGGAGGAGGAAAGGAGGAGGGGAGGGGAGGAGGAAGAGGAGGAGGAAGGAAGGGCATAAGGGGGATGGAAGGAGAGGAGGAGAGGAAGAGGAGGAGGAAAAGAGAAGGAAGAGAGGAGGGAGAGGAGAGGAGAGAGAGAAAGGAGGGGAGAAATGGGAGGAGAGGAGGGAAGGAGGAGGAGGAGTGAAGGAGAAGGGAGAGAGGAGGAGGAGGAGGAGGAAGGGAGAGAAAGAAGGGGAGGGAAAAAGGAGAAGGGAAGGAGGAAGAGTAGAAGGAAGGAAGGAGAGGAGGAGGAGAAGAGGAAGAGGACGAAGAAGAGGGAAGGAGAAGGAAAAAGAGAAGATAGATGAAGAGGAGAAGGAGAAAGAGAAGTAAAGGCCTTTTATGCTAAAATGACCCCACGGTTCACCGTTCTAAGCCATTCAGAGATCCCCCTGTATTTTCTTGGTGGTCCAAAGCCACCACTCTTAAGACCACAATTGTAAAACAAGGCG
Source organism: Ahaetulla prasina (assembly GCF_028640845.1). Taxonomy (NCBI): domain Eukaryota; kingdom Metazoa; phylum Chordata; class Lepidosauria; order Squamata; family Colubridae; genus Ahaetulla; species Ahaetulla prasina. Next base: position 4,129,370 of record NC_080549.1, on the reverse strand, counting down.
TCCGACCAACTGTCCACTTTTTACTAGTCCTGACATGTAAATCAAAACACTCCTTCCTCAGAGCGCTCCTTTGTTTGACAGATGACTCAAAGGAGCTGTCCAGCAGAAACCACAGAGGGAGGAATGCATCTTTCAGCTGTTCTCCAGACTGGGTCCTCCTACTCAATCTGTGATTCAAAGCATATTTCCTCCTCATGAGTAGACACCCCATCCCCACACCCCAAGACTCTCTGATAGCACACTCCACTGGACGTTAGATTCATTCAATGAGATTAACAAGGGAAAGGAGAGAGGGTGCCATGTTTAGTTGGCCTTAACCATGGTTAGTGCTATGCTTGGGATTTTCAAGGACTTGATTCCGTTGGGTACCTCCGCCATGGGGTTGACTCAGCCTTCCATCCTTCCGAGGTGGGTAAAATGAGGACCCAGATTGTTGGGGGCAAGAGGCTGATTCTGTAAATCGCTTAGAGAGGGCTGGAAAGGCACTGTGAAGCGGTATATAAGTCTAAGTGTTATTGCAATTTTCCTTCCTTCCCTTCCCTTTCCTTCCCTTCCCTTCCCTTCCTTCCCTTCCCTTCCTTTCCTTTCCCTTCTCAATAGTCTTCCTTTCCTTTCCTTTCCTTTCCTTTCCTTTCCTTTCCTTTCCTTTCCTTTCCTTTCCTTCCCTTCCCTTCCCTTCCCTTCCCTTCCTTTCCTTTCCTTTCTCAATAGTCTTCCTTTCCTTTCCTTTCCTTTCCTTTCCTTCCCTTCCCTTCCCTTCCCTTCCCTTCCCTTCCCTTCCCTTCCTTGGTGTACAGTGGTTAGAATATACAGTATTGCAGGCTAACTCTGCCCACTGCCAGGAGTTCAATCCTCACCAGCCTCAAGGTTGACTCAGCCTTCCATCTTTCTGAGGTGGGTAAAACGAGGAGCCAGATTGTTGGGGGCAAGAGGCTGACTGTGTAAAGCACTCTAAAAAGTTATATAAGTGCTATTGCTATTGTTGGTTGGTGATGAGGATACCATCCAAGTGAGAGAAGGCCACGCCGTCTGTGGAAGAGCCACTAAGAGGGCATCGGTTCCAAAGGAGAGGGCTCCGAATTTCATGCTCCCATCGGGTTCAGAAGAACCCACTGCTGAAGTCACCTTTTAAACAAGGATGTCCAAACTTGGCCCCTTGAAGAGTGATGGACTTCACCTCCCAGAATTCCCCACTTGCTCGTATTTATAGCTCATGGTGGCTGGGGAATTCTGGGAGTTGAAGTCCACCATTCTCTCAAGGGGCCAAGTTTGGACAGCCCGGTTTTAAATGGTCTGGGGGGAGCTTGACAAACCGGGCTGGGAATGTAGCATGCACACACATGCACACACACACACATACATTGTCCTCCTTGTGGCTCCTTGTCTTGATAGGGAGGAATTCAGGGGTCTCTGTGTGTGTGTGTGTGTGTTTTATTTCATCGATGGAGAGGATCCAGAAAAAATAACTCAGAAAGAACATTATCTATCCTTCCTGGCAACTGGTTTCAATGACCCCTGTCTTGCTTTTCTGGGAAATCTGCCAGAGACCTTTTGAAAGGATTACAAAAAAGGGCCGATGGCTGTTTTCAAGAGAAATTGCGGCAGGCGTTTTAACCAGAGGCCTGTTAAAGAAATCACACGAGGAAGGCACATTGGGTGGGGAGGGGGGGGGGACTCTCCGCTGGCCAAAAGCAGGGCAGAGTGAGGTAGGAGGACCCCCTCTCCTCCTCCTCCTCAAAGCAAGCGAGGTGGAGTGGCAGAAGAGATTGGGGAAACGACGAAGATCCATGCATGGTGTGATTAGCAGGGGTTGATCCCAGTGATGGAATTCAAATTTTTATTACTACCGGTTCTGTGGGTGTGGCTTGGTGGGCGTGGCAGAGGAAGGATACAGCAAAATCTCCATCCCCCTCCCACTCCTGGGGGAAAGATATTGCAAAATCCCCATTCCCTCCCCAGTCCTGGGGGAAGGATACTGCAAAATCCCCATTCCTGGGGAAAGGATACTGCAAAATCCCCATTCCCACCCCACTCCTGGGAGAAAGAGATTGCAAAATCTCCATTGCAAATCTTCCGTCCCCTCTCTGGGGCCTGCCAGAGGTGGTATTTGCCAGTTCTCCAAACTACTCAAAATTTCCGCTACCGGTTCTTGAGAACCAGTCAGAACCTGCTGGATTTCACCCCTGGTTGACGTCCTTGGAAAGTCTGATCCACCAAAATCCATCACATCTCAAAGTTCATGTACCCTCTTGGCCCCATAAGGGTGTGGAAATGGGAAATTCATGGGGATGCTTCCTCTCTTGTTTAAGTTGAAGACGTTAAACTTATGAAGACTGTTGGAGAAACCTCTCTGGAATTAGGAGATCTACCAGGACATGGTCACTGCGGGAAATTGCCACGGGTTACCACTAATACCCCAGTCAAGGAATTACTGAGTCAGACCAATAATCAAATGGTAAATAATAGCCTAATCAAGGAACTACCAAGAAGAAGATCCTACCAACACTGACAAAGCAAGTCACTGCATATTAATAGAGAGGAAATGCCATTCCCTTCTAGCATTGATGAGGTTACCTAGTTGGGTAATGAAATGCGTGCAAGAAAACAACTAAGCTCAGAGAGCACCAAGAAACCCATAATCATTGTCATCTTCTTCTTCTTCTTCTTCTTCTTCTTCTTCTTCTTCTTCTTCTTCTTCTTCTTCTCCTTCTCCTTCTCCTTCTCCTTCTCCTTCTCCTTCTCCTTCTCCCTCCTCCTTCTCCCTCCTCCTCCTCCTCCTCCTCCTCTTCCTCCTCCTCCTCCAATATTCTCTTTTATTGGCAATTGAGCCAATAAATTGAGCCATTGAGTAAAGAGCAATAACACAGCTGGCTAAGCATTGTTTTCTATTTATGGTGTAGAGCACTGGGTCCACCAACTCCTATCATTCGTTGAGAAGTCAGTATGCTGGCCAAACCTAAAAAAACAGTAACCTGATTAATACAGGTCATTCAGGAACCTGGTTAAAAAGTATGGCAAGAAGTACCATCGTCTACAAAATGGGGAAAGTCATAGGACTTGCCCATAATGACCTCAGTGTTAATCTTAAAGGATGGGGAGGGGGAGGGGGAGGAAGGATAGATGGCCAAGCAATCCAATGAATCTTGGCACAAGCAGGATCTCATTAGTCAGTACTCAGCAACAATATAAATGCCAGCCTATAAATATTGATCTTACTAAAATATTGATTTTAATAAGAAGCGACCTCTCGTTCATCAAAGCAAATCTGGCCTCCATCAAATGATGGATGTTTCAATTATGAGCCCACTAATTTTGGAGAAAATGCTCTTCTATTAAGGGCATGGAAAGAGGACCGTTCTTGTTTTGCAGAATAGAGAAGTAAAAAGAAAGAAAGAAAGAAAGAAAGAAAGAAAGAAAGGAAGGAAGGAAGGAAGGAAGGAAGGAAGGAAAGAAGGAAGGAAGGAAGGAAAGAAAGAAAGAAAGAAAGAAAGGAAGGAAGGAAGGAAGGAAGGAAGGAAGGAAAGAAGGAAGGAAGGAAGGAAAAAGAAAGAAAGAAAGAAAGAAAGAAAGAAAGAAAGAAAGAAAGAAAGAAAGAGAAAAGTGGATTGAAGCTGGTGCCAATTTGCATAAACTTTGTGAAGGCTTATTTGATGTTGAGGCTCTAGAAAAAGTGCAGAGAAGAGCAACCAGGATGATGAGGCATATGAAGAACGGTTACAGGAACTGGGCCTGGCTAGTCTAGTGAAGAGAAGGACCAGGGGAGACAGGATAGCATTTTCCAATATTTGAGGCGCTGCCACAGAGAGGAGGGGGTCAAGCTATTCTCCAAAGCACCTGAAGGCCAGACAAGGAATAATGGATGGAAACTGAACAAGGAGACTTTCAACCTAGAAATAAGGAGCAGTTTTCTGACAGTAAGAACAATCAACCCATGGAACAGAAGTTGCCTTTAGAAGTTGTGGAAGCTTCATCACTGGAGGCTTTCAAGAAGAGATTTCTGCCATTTGTCAGAAACAGTGTAGGATCTTCTGTTTGGACAGGTGGGTGGTTGGACTAGATCAGGGGTCTCCAACCTTGGAAACTTTAAGACTTGTGGACTTCAACTCCCAGAATTGGGAGTTGAAGTCCACAAGTCTTAAAGTTACCAAGGTTGGAGACCCCTGGACTAGATGACCTACAAGTTCTCTTCCAACTCTTTTAATCAGATCCAGACGTGCTGATCAAATCATGGCTTAATGGGTGGTGTCAATTTAAGCAACACACTCTTTGCGCCATCGTTCCCTAAGACAGGAGTTTATGGCTATCGCATTCCAGACAGGGGACAATGGGCCTTTAGGCTCACAAAAGGAATAATGGTTGATCTTTGCATGCCTACTCCTTGACTTACGACGGCAACCGAGTCCCACTTTTTTGTCGTCGAGGCATTTGTTTAGGGAAATTTGTCCCGTTTTACGACCCTTCTTGCCACGGTTGTTTAAGTGAATCACTTCCGGTTGTGAATTTAGTCACATGGTGGTTAAGTGAATCGGGCTTCCCCATTCACTTTGCGCATCAGGAGGGGATCACGTGACCCTGGGAGACTGCGACCGTCATAAATATGAGTTGGCTCCCAAGCGTCTGAATTTGGATCAGGTGGCCATGAGGATGCAGCAGTGGTGGTATTCAGCCAGTTATATCCGGTTTGGCCGAACCAGTAGCAGCAGCTGCGGGAGGCTCAGCTCACCCACCCGGATATCATCATGCCCCATTTTTGATGCTGTGTACATCAGAGGTGGGTTTCAGCCGGTTCTGACCAGTTCTGGAGAACCGGTAGTGGAAATTTTGAGTAGTTCAGAGAACCGGTAGTAAAAATTCTAACTGGCCCTGCCCCCATCTATTCTCTGCCTCCCAGGTCCCAGCTGATCAGGAGGAAATGGGGATTTTACAGTATCCTTCCCCTGACACGCCCACCATGCCACGCCCACCAAGCCATGCCACGCCCACCAAGCCACACCCACAGAACCGGTAGTAAAAAAAATTGAAACCCACCACTGGTGCCCATGCATGGAAGAATCTATGCACACGCGCGCGCTCACATTTGCAAGCTGGTAGGGAAGGTAAATGAATAGCCCACCTGGAATACAGCAATGATTCGTAAGGGTGAAAGGCTATCGTAAGTTACTTCTTTCAGTGCCTGAATGGTCTGGTCACTAAATGAACTTTTGTAAGTCAATACCTGTATTAACCATGGTTGGCTTGTTGGAGTCACGTAAATAGGTAACCAGTCTCGAAATTGACAAAAAATATGCTCACATTTGACAAATCTTGGGCTGAAAAGCTGAAGTATTCTCTCTCCCCCAACCCCCGGTTGCAAATGCTTACCTTCTAAATTTATTAGCAATTAATAGAGCTGTTATGTCCTCATTCTGCATTTTTATAGTGGCATCAAAATATTATACAGTGGAACTGCAATTAAACTCACTCGGTTGCCTTAGCATAATTTTCCCTTGCATTAATTCTCAGCAAAACCCGAGTTATGGGTATAATATTCCTCTTGGTACTGCTTTTCAGAAAGGAAACGATGCCTCCAAATAGCAATAAAGATTTGTGTCTGTGAGTGTGGTTGCCGCGCATCTTAAGCGAAGAAAGCACCATGCTTTTATTTATTTAGGTTTAAAAGAAAAAACAAATAAGCAGGAGGAAGCTGCCGGTTTTAATTTTGGCTGAAAAGGTAACAGGGAAGGTGTGGTTTTGTCCCTCTAAGTTATTGTTTGCGTCTTCTTCTCCTCCAGCCCCCTTAGCTTTAATCTCTCTAAACAGATAATTTAGTGGCTTTTGGAGAAAGCACCCAAGTGCAAGGAAAAATGTTAGTGCACTCCAGGGATGAATTCAAGATGGATTGGAAATCTGACTCTGTGCGTGATGCAAAGCTTGGTTTTTACGTGCACTTAAATCCACAGCGATGTCCATATAAATACAGGCAAAATCTTTCTCTCTCTGGGGTCTTTAAACTGATCTATCCATGCAGCAGGAAGAAGTTGTAGCATCCCGGAGCCAGTTGTCCTGTTTTCGTGATCAATCTTCTCTCCAATCTTTTTCTCCAGAATGGGTTAAAAAATCCCAAGATTTGCTAAAATGTTTCCTAATAATTCTTCAGACTGTCGGAAATGCAAAAAAAGTCCCTGGAACATATTATCACCTCTGGTGGACATGTCCTAAGGCAAAAAATAAAAATAAAAAAAATTGGTCCGGAATTAGAAATTGGATAGAAGAGATAAGTGGCCATAATTTGGACTTGAAACCAGAGACATTTTTACCAGGGATATTAAGCAGAATCTACAGTAAAGAAATTCAATATTTGATTTTACACATAATTACAGCTGTAAGGATTGTCTACGCACAGTTCTGGAAAAATGAAAAGGTACCAACAGAGGAAGAAATAATCAAGAAAATTCTGGACTGTGCGGAGATGGATAAATTAACAAAAGATATAAAAGAAAAGGAAGAGACAGAATACTATCAAGTATGGACCAAGTGGTATGATTGGTCAGAGAATAGGAAAAGTAAATATGAATAAAGGATGGAGAAGAGAAGGTGACAAATGTATAAAATATTGTAAATGAATAAAACTAGATATAAAGGGACGATAAAGATAATAAAAGAGGGGGAAAATTTATTTATTTATTTATTTTGTCACAACAATATATATAAGCATCACATAAAAAGATTATATAGTATATAAACATATATATGAGGTAATATAAGGAAGTATAAGCATATATATATAAGAAGAAAAAAAGAAACAAGCAAACAATAGGACAGGAACGGTAGGCACGTTTGTGCTCTTATGCACGCCCCTTATGGTCCTCTTAGGAATGGGGTGAGGTCAATAGTAGAAAGTTTTTGGTTAAAGCTTTTGGGATTATGGGAAGAGACCACAGAGTCAGGTAAAGTGTTCCAAGCACTGATGATTCTGTTACAGAAGTCACATTTTCTGCAATCTAGATTAAAGTGGTTAACATTAAGTTTGAATCTATTGGTTGCTCTAGTATTATTGCAATTGAAGCTGAAGTAGTCTTTAATAAAGGAGAAAGTATGTGGAATGAAACTGACATGTAAAAAGAAAACACATGTTATGTGTTTGTGTTATGTATGTATGTGTTGTGTTATGTTGTTGTTGTAAAATCAATAAAAAAAAAATCTAAGGAGCTGCCCCAAAGAAGACAGAGTCAACCTATTCTCCAAAGCACCTGAATGCAAGGCAAGAAATAATGGATGGAAACTCACCAAGAAGAGAAGCAACTTAGAACTAAAGAGAAATTTCCTGACAGTGAGAACAATTAACCAACGGAACAGCTCACCTCCAGAAGTTGTGAGCGCTCCGTCACGGGAGGTTTTTAAGAAGAGATTGGACAAACATTTGCCTGAAATGGCATAGGTTCTTCTGCTTGAGCAGGGGGTTGGACTAGAAGACCTCCAAGGTCCCTTCCAAATGGGTTATTCTGTTGCAAGGCCCAAGAATAAAAATCACAGCGAACCATAAGGTCTATAAGGGGCGTGCATAAGAGCACAAGCGTGCCTACCATTCCTGTCCTATTGTTTCCTTTCATTATATCCAATTCATATAGTTATCATATACTTATGCTCATATATATGCTTATATATTATATAGTTATTTCATGCTTATGCTTATATATACTGTTGTGACAAATAAAATAAATAAAATAAATAAAGCAATTGTTTTCATGCGAAGGGAGAATGCGAGATTTAAAAGGAGGAAAAACTGATGCATGGCTACGTTCAGAGGTGATATTCAGCTGAGTCATCTGGTAGCGGAAATTGTGGATGGGCATGTCCACCCACCCCAGCTCTATGCCATCCTACTTAGACACATTTTTTAGGCCAGTGTTCTGTCCCCCTTCGCCTCCGTCCGAGCGATGGCTTAATTAGCTGGCATTATCAGCTCTGGCAGCAAAATAGTGAGCGTCTGCCAAGTGTCTCTGTTATCTCCCTCAACGCCAATGAGTCACCCAGGAACAAACAGTACTTCAGCTCTTAGTTAAGCAGTTAATTTGCCTGCTACGAAGAGGCACAGCAGCTCTTGCTGTCTTTATATTCTGTGAGGTGTGACTCCATGACTCAGCACTTCCTAGGCCTGCCCCACCCCTGCTTCTGTTGTTCCCGCCTCTCCTGCCTACGAAACCTAGGGTCCAGCCAGGCCTGATTGCCATCAGCTGGGTCTGGAGGTGTGCCCTGGGGGGGGGAAGAGTCAGGGGACGGAGGCCTCGTTATCTCCTCCACCTGGCCTGCCTCTGGCTCCTGGAGCTGAGCCAGGGTAGCCGGTGCTCCCGAGGTAAGTCCTGATGGCCCTTCCCCCTCACTTTCCAAGTCACTTTCTGGCAGGAGGCCCGGCTCGGGGGACGCAGACACAACAGCCGGGCGCATGCACAGAAAACACATGCATGAAGCAAGCGTGCGCACACAGGGCGAACCGGTGGTAACAAAATGTGAAACCCACCCCTGGTTATGTGGGCATGCTGATTTTATGGAACCTTCATTGTTGAAGGTTTTTAGAAGGAGAGATGCCCTCGCCTTCATTCTGAGGAGAAAACAGTTTGGTGCTTATCCAGTTGAATCCTAGACACGCTCAGTGGAGTCTGAAATGCTTAACTACGATTAGACCAGAGCCCAATTTAGCGCATGCTTAAGGAAGGACTTCCTACTTCACTCAACTTGATTTAAGTCTATTAAGGGTTTGGGTTGTTTTTTTCCACCCCTCTCCATCAGAAAGCATTAGCTATAATTTAATATTGTTGTGTTTTCCCCCTCTTCTTGAAATGAAAAATGGCAAGGAACGTACAGCCGCAGCCCTCGTGAAATAATAACCCTAAACCGAGAAATTGCACACCGCCGTTGCGATAAGGAATTAGAATGTTAAAACTCACGATGGGAAAATGTCTCGAGCACAGCACCTCAGAGAGTTAATTAAGCCTTAAGTTAATTGGCAACGATCTTATCATTGGATGGAAAATACAACTGATGATCTTGTTTGCACTTAAACAGAATAACCGAGGTCATTATAAGACTTCTTGGTGCATTATTGACCGAATTATAATTTCTTAATTAATTTTGATTGACTTTCAAAGCATCTAGCTGTTTGACTTTTTAATTCTCTGCCTTCTTATCACCTGGGAGGAGAAAGAGTCAAAAACTGTTTACCTTACAAAAGCTGTGTTCACAGCGCCCGCTGACAATTTCTTGGCCTTAGTAATTTTCTTGTCTTTTTTAATCAAGTCCAATTCTGGTGTTTTGCGGGAAAAACCTACTGCTGTATTCAGAATCAGGCTACCTTCTACCATAGCTAGGATAGGATGCTTGATGTATTTGGCTGTAGATTGGGCTAAGCAATCATTTGGAAGGCCCAATTTGAGCTCAGCTGGATTGGTAAACCCAGCGCACTGTGATCTGCTCCATAAACAAACTGCCAAGCATGAGAATTTTTTTTTTTTAATTTGAATTTATATCCCGCCCTTCTCCGAAGACTCAGGGCGGCTTACATTGTGTAAGGCAATAGTCTCATCCATTTGTATATTATATACAAAGTCAACTTGTATTGCCCCCCCCCCAACAATCTGGGTCCTCATTGAACATATTTTTTCTTTTATGTACACTGAGAGCATATGCACCAAGACAAATTCCTTGTGTGTCCAATCACACTTGGCCAATAAAATTCTAAAAAATTTTTTTACTTACCTTATAAAGGATGGAAGGCTGAGTCAACCTTGGGCCTGGTGGGACTCGAACCTGCAGTAATTGTAATTGCAGGGCAGCTGTGTTAATAACAGACTGCATTAGCCTGTTGAGCCACAAGAGGCCCCCAAGAATTCAGGTTAGATCCAGGCAGCTCAAATGAATAAGCAGGTTTATTGCAAGCTTACTTTCTCCACAAGAATCTGAACTACTAACGGTCAAAGCCAATTGGCGGTAGGTAAGAATGGAATTCAAGGTGGGCGGGACTTAGTTCTCTTTTGGGTGTGAAGGGATTTGAGATTGATGACGTGTTTGACTCCTCCCGCTGGCTGAGCCTGCTCATCTCCTACACAAACTGTGTAGTGCCAGGTTTTATTCATGGAAAAAAGTCAGAGGTGACATTGGACTGGATCGCGCGACCCAGTAGCGATCATGACCGGTAGTTTGGTGATCCGGTAGGGATAGCAGAGCGAAGCTTTAACCAGGAATTTTGATTTTAACCAGGAAGTAATTTGCATGCGCAGAAGGTTTTGCACATGCACAGAAGGTGTTGCGCAGGTGCAGTTTGCTTGCGCGGTGCATGCACTTCCAAACCGGTAAGGAAGGTAAGTAGATTTCACCCCTGAAAAAAGAGCATCTGAGCTTCTATCCGATCTGTCTTAACCTGCCTAAACAGCCACGTCCTCCTGGCTGCAGAGCAAGAGCAAGATAAAGAAAAAAGAAAAAAAGATTTGGAGAGCTTCCTTGATTTGTTACAGTCATCACCTAGATGGAAGGCATTCTACCAAGTATCTGAAATGAAAAGACTTACTGTCTTTAAGATGAATGCCCCAGCTTTTGTTCATGTATTCAAACCAGGGATTATAGCACTGTTATTTCCAATTTTCCCAGCAAAAATCCTGAATGGTAGGTTGGGTTAAGAGAGAAAAAGTTATTGGCTAAAAGTCACTCAGTGAAGTCCTATAAGTAGAGGTCGACTTGAATTAAGAGTCTTCTCATGTCCAATTCAAACACCCCAGCCTCATCTTCAGCACTATGTTGACTCTACATCACTCCCTTCCCTCCCTCCCTCCCTCCCTCCCGTCCTTCCTTCCTTATTAGAATACAATGTCTATAATAGGTGATTTAGCGCTTAGGTTGATCTTCGGAAGAATGTAAACAGTGGTCTTGAAGGGCAGTGGTGGGTTTCAAATTTTTTTACTAGCGGTTCTGTGGGTGTGGCTTGGTGGGTGTGGCTTGGCTTGGTGGGTGTGGCTTGGTGGGCGTGGCAGGGGAAGGTACTGTAAAACTCCATTTCCTCCCAATCAGCTGGGACTTGGGAGGCAGAGAATAGATGGGAGCGGGGCCAGTCAGAATTTTTACTACCTGTTCTCCGAACTACTCAAAATTTCCTCTACCGGTTCTCCAGAACTGGTCAGAACCTGCTGAAACCCACCTCTGTTGAAGGGTGATTGATACATACCTAGAATTCAACATTCAATTTCATGAAAAGTCTTAATCATCCATGTTAGATTAGATTAGATTAATTAGATTAGATTAATGAGAAAAGAAGAGAAGAGAAGAGAAGAGAATTCTTTATTGGCCAAGTGTGATTGGACACACAAGGAATTTGTTTTTGGATTAATGGGCTTTGTAGTCCCACTTGTCTGGAGGACATTGGATGGGATAAGAGCATTACATGGTGGAATAAGATGAAGGGATTGATATTTTTCAGTGGCTTTAAATTAAAAAAAAATAACCACAACCTTGCAGCCATCACATTTCTTTAGTGCGACATAATTTTAAAAGGATTTCTTTTAAGTCGGAGGTGTTGGGGGATTTCTCTTTTTATTATGTCCACGGGCAATCTCCCAGTAGTGAAAACATTTGCATATTACTCGGTTTCCCTTACCGAAGGACATTATTTCAAGCAATATAAGAGAAGTCATAGCTAGAGCTTCCAACATACAGTCGTATAGTTTCATGGCGGATAATATAACAGAGTACCACACCGAGCCACATAAAACAGCGTTTAGTTTGCTGTTAAATCAGCCTCCAGAACAAGCAACAGCAGATTCCACGTTTCATTTCGCATTCATTGAGTGAGCGGCCAGAAGATGCAACCGTGGCATTCATCTAATTCCTAATGCATTTCAACTGCACCGTCTCTGGAACTTAGCAATCGAGGTGGCAGTTATTGTTGTGACTCGTCCTCCCTCCTCTCCTCAGCCGGGCCCCTCCCATCTCCAATCAGGCCTTTTATCAGACTCCGAGTCTGATAATGAAGATGAACGGCCTGTCATGACTCCAGCCCCCGGCCCTGGCCCCATGCCCGGAGAGGATTCCAGGAGTGAAAGGACAAGCCCGATAAACCTCACTCATACAGTGTGTGTTCCTTTGGCTCAGCCTTCAGAGCAGGAAGTCAGCCAGGTGGTGGAATTACCTGGGCCTACTCCCTCTGACCCCTCCCTTTCCCAGACACTGACAGCAGATCCAGCTGAAGACAATTCAGAGTGGGTGAACACTCGCTTCTGGAGATCTGAGAGGCGATGCCTGCAGAAGGAGGGGTGGGGCAGGCCTGGATAAATGCTGAGTCATGGAGCCACACCCCACAGCCTATATAAAGGACCTGCTTTTGGCATTCCAACCTTGAGTCAAGCAAAGTCTTATCTTGTTTTCTGATACCGGACCCTATCGCTGAAGTCACAACTTGGACTCCTGCCTGCCCTGATAAACCTTGAAGGTACTTGGCAAGCTGCAGAGGCTTCGTTGCCAAGTTTGTTACGGACTTCCTTGACTCGTTCGTCGGTGTGGGGTTGGGACACGACAGCTATTTAATGGACCTTGTGCATTTGCTCAAGCTACAGGACCATCTGATGTAAGCGAGGAAACCAACCAAATGGGGGAATTTATCAATGGGTTGATACCCAGGGAATTTTGGGGGAACCTCTGTTTGGTGGTTTATTGATTGGTTGAATGATCATATCAAATTGCTGAAGGCCTCTGGGAAGGATGTGTTGCACTCCATAAGATGATTCAATGTATTAGAGCAGGGGTCTCCAAATTTGGCAACTTTAAGACTTGTGGGATTTCAATGTGATGCGACACCCGGAAAAAAATATGGCATATTTCATGTAATCCTCCAGGGAAAGATTGAAGGCAAATGAAGTCCAGGCAGAAGAAGAACATCATGGCTTCAAAATCTAAGGGACTGGTTTGGACAAAACTCAGCAGCAATTTTTCATGTGGCTGTTGAGAAAAATAGGATGGCCAACATGATCGCTGACATGCAGTGGGGGGATTCAAGTAATTTAACATCCGGTTCTCTTCCCTAATGATTTCTTCCAACAGCCAGTTTGCCAAACTGCTCAGAAAGTTAACAACCGGTTCTCCCGAAGTGGTGCAAACCGGCTGAATCCCACCACTGCTGACATCCGATGACGGATATGGAAGAAGGAGGAGGAGATGGAGGAGGAGGAGGAGGAGGACTTCAAAGCCCAGAGTTCCTAAGTTCGTCGTGCTTGCTGAGGAATTCTGGGAGTTGAATACTGAGAAACAGAATAACAGAGGGACCTTGGAGGTCTTCTAGTCCAAACCCCTGCAGGAAAACCTATACCACTTCAGACAAATGGTTATCCAACCTCTTCTTAAAAACTTCCAGTGTTGGAGCATTCACAACTTCTGGAGGCAGGTTCTTCCACTGATTAATTGTTCTCATTGTCAGGAAATTTCTCCTAAATTGCTTCTCTCCTTGGTTAGTTTCCACCCATTGCTTCTTGTCCTGCCCTCAGGTGCTTTAGAGAATAGTTTGACTCCCTCTTCTTTGTGGCAGCCTCTGAGATATTGGAAGACTGCTATCATGTCTCCCCTAGTCCTTCTTTTCATTAAACTAGACATACCCAGTTCCTGTAACCGTTCTTCATATCTTTTAGACTCCAGTCCCCTAATTCTCTTGGTTGCTCTTCTCTGCACTCTTTCTAGAATCTCCACATCTTTTTTTACATCGTTCAGAAGTTATGAATAGGTTTCTTTTTTTAAATTAGACTCAAAAAACTAGAAATGGATAAAATGACAAAGACGTTTTTTGTTGATAGTTCTCGCTGAAACCCAAACTGGCCCGTTTTGTGACTTTGTTCCGTTTCCCTTTTTTTTTGCTCTGTATTTGAATGTTTGAGATGAAATTCAAATGAGACGGAGCACTTGTAATTAGGTTATATTTCATGCTATTGTGGAGTATATTTTAAAATCTCTATTTAGCTCTACATTTATAACACCATAAGCTGTCTGTAGCCCCAAAGGAAGAAAGGGAGGGGATATTAATTCAGTGTTTATAAAGTGGAAATTAGTTTAATGAGTTTGATTCAGGAATTGAAAAGATGAGTTTCACATTTATCGCTAATAGTTCTGTGAGCGGAGGGCTTATGCTTGCCTTGTGATGTTTAAAAGGATGGAGATTACAAAGTTAAGAACACAGAAGATCCTAGAAGCTGGATCAGACCAAGAGCCTCTCTAATCCAGCATTCTGGATGACACAACTATGGAATCGATCCATTGAGGAGGTAATGTGTTTTGTAATGTGAGGACCAGCTTGGAGAAGACAGCCGCGCTTCCTCGTCGCTTCTAACCCACCATCATCATCGTCAGCCTGATCTGATCCCTCAGGAATGTTGTCTGGTTGAGATTTCGGAAAATCAGTCATGCCAGCTGGGCACCATCTGCTTCAAACATATGGCCAATGTCTGTGTGGAAAACTGCCCATGAACTCTGCGATCTCTACATTTCTTCAAGGAAGTGCGCAACATCAATCAATAAATAGAACAAGAAAATAGAAAAGACAGAAAAATGCACCACTGGGATAGAAAGCTTTCACAAAATCAAACTGAATTCACCACGATGGAAAAAGAGAAGGATATTTTAGCTTGGCACCGAAATTGTATTGAGTTGAAGTCAGAAGTTTCTCCGTAGAACCTACCTGCCTGACTTCATTGGAGGAAAGCCCTCTGAAGATGACTTGAATGGCCTGATGGAAAAGTACCATGGGAAATGTCTTTGGCATAGTCACCAAAATCCTAAGGTAAAGGTAAAGGTTCCCCTCACACATATGTGCTCTAGGGGGCGGTGCTCATCTCCTTTTCAAAGCCGAAGAGCCAGCGCTGTCCGAAGACGTCCCCGTGGTCATGTGACCGGCATGACTCAATGCCAAAGGTGCACGGAACACTGTTCCCTTCCCATCAAAGGTGGTCCCTATTTTTCTACTTGCATTTTTTTACCTGCTTTCGAACTGCTAGGTTGGCAGAAGCTGGGGCAAGTCACGGGCACTCACTCCGTTATGCGGTGCTAGGGATTTGAACTGCCAAACTGCCAACCTTTCTGATTGACAAGCTCAGCGTCTTAGCCAATGAGCCACCGCATCCCACCAAAATCCTAGACTGGCTTTATTTTTTTGAGGGAGAAGCTTCCAGAGATGGTTCTGTGAGCCCTGAGAGATAATAGCTAAAGGGCCTCTGGTGGCTCAGGCTGCTAAGACAGTCTGTTATTAACACAGCTGCTTGCAATTACTGCAGGTTCTAGTCCCACCAGGCCCAAGGTTGACTCAGCCTTCCATCCTTTATAAGGTAGGTAAAATGAGGACCCAGATTGTTGGGGGCAATAAGTTGACTTTGTATATAAATATACAAATAGGATGAAGACTATTGCTAACATAGTGTAAGCCGCCCTGAGTCTTCGGAGAAGGGTGGGATATAAATGCAAATAATAAAAAAAAGAATCTGAGTGTATGTAATCTAAAATAAAGATGGCTGAGGAGAGGTAAGATCGCATCTTCAAACGTTTTGAAGGATTGTCCTGCGTATGGTGGCATGGAGCAGAACCAATGGTTTGTTACAAGAAATAAGGATAAACATGTCATCAGAAGGATAGAAATAAGGATAAACATGTCATGTTTATGTCATGATAGAAATAAGGATAAACATGTCATCAGAAGGAACTTCCTAAATTTAGAAATTCCCTGGAAGCAAGCTGCTGCCTGAACCGGGGAGTTGAAACAAATACCAGGCAGTCCATTTCAGAGATGGGAAAATTGACCCTTTTGTCAACTACAAGTTGTTTGCACTCAAAGTTCTGTGATTCTATGATAGCAAAGCATACAGAAAATGATGGTTCCAAAAAGCACTCGTTCCTGGAAGCTCATTATATCACATCAAATATATGTGGTTTTGGTTGCAGGAACTGGGTATGTCTCGTTTAATGAAAAGAAGGACTAGGGGAGTCATGATAGCAGTCTTCTAATATCTCAGGGGCTGCCCCAAAGAAGAGGGAGTCAAGCTCTTCTCCAAAGCACCTGAGGGCAGGACAAGAAGCAATGGGTAGAAACTGATCAAGGAGAGAAGTAACTTAGAACTAAGGAGAAATTTCCAGACAGAGAGAACAATTAATCAGTGGAACAACTTGCCTGCAGAAGTTGTGAATGCTCCAACACTGGAAGTTTTTAAGAAGATGTTACCTAGCCATTTGTCTGAAGTGGTGTAGGGTTTCCTGCCTAAGCAGGGGGTTGGACTTCTAGACCTCCAAGGTCCCTTCCAACTCTGGTAGTCTATTCTATTCTAAATAAATCCAGTGGTGGAACACCTTCTGTTTTGGCTCAGTTTTTTTTCCCCTCCAGGATCTCATTGTTGACTCAACTTTTCCAGAGCTCCTTAAGTGATTTCACAACTGCTCGTTTCTACTTGGACACGGTTGCCAGGCTTGGGATCTGGGGCCCTTGTGGGTTGGGGCTTTCAAAGTCTTGACTTTGCTCTTATTGGAAGCCGGAGTGGAGCGTATTCCTACGGTCATAAATACAATGGGAGGCTTGTCGGTGTGTTTTCATGATCCATCTTCTCAAGTGGACGTCTGCGTGGGATCCCTACAATAACCAGATTAATTGAGCTGAAGGCATTCTCCCAGAGGGGGAAAAAAAATCCGTATTGCCACACATGAAAGCTGTGGTGTTTTAGAAGTTCACTCTTGTTCGTGGAAGAAGAAGAAGAAGAAGAAGAAGAAGAAGAAGAAGAAGAAGAAGAAGAAGAAGAAGAAGAAGAAGAAGGAGGAGGAGGAGGAGGAGGAGGAGGAGGAGGAGGAGGAGGAGGAGGAGGAGGAGGAGGAGGAGGAGAAGAAGGAGAAGAAGAAGAAGATAAGGAGGAGAAGAGGAGGAGGAGGAAGGAGGAGGAGGAGGAGGAGGAGGAGGAGGAAGAAGAAGAAGAAGAAGAAGAAGAAGAAGAAGAAGAAGAGGAAGAGGAAGAAGAAATAATAATAATAATAATAATTGGTATTTCTTTACAGACAATTCTTGAAAGCTAAATGACACAAAAAAAGGCTTTCATCTGGAGCGCTTCTGAGGAGTGGCCACAGCTGGATGGTAGGGTGCACAGCATCAGTTCAGACAGTCACGGAGTCCATTTCTGCTTCAAGTGATGGAGGAAAACATCTGCCTCAACCCCTGGAGAGTTTCTCCCGGCCTCTGTTGACAATGCCGAGCTACACGGAGCCTGTGATCTGAAGCCAGTGTTTTTCCTCTTCGACTGAAGCTTGAGGTTTCTCAGAGGAGATGGTCTCTTTGGGGAGAACCAAGTCAAGGTTTTCCCTAAGCACAGGTTGGGGAAATTAGGACCAGGGTTTTCTGCTATTTACACTTATGGACAGATGTTGTTTCAGCTGATTGAGTTTAATTAAAGATTTGTGTAGATTGGCGACAGCCTGTTCTGTGGCTGCCTGGAATTTCCAGAAGGAATATTGTTGTGTATCTTAAAAGGCCTTTCCCTAATTCTGCATCCGTTGGCTTCTGTTGGATCCAGACGGAGACCTTCTAAGGTCAAGGGTGGCATTCAGTGGTGAAGTGTAAAATTTGTTACTACTGGTCCTGTGGGCGTGGCTTGGTGGGAGGGGGTAATGTGACTGGGTGGGGGGGAGCTGAGTTGCGTGATCGTCAGAACCTTTTAAAAGCATTTTTTTTACAACTATCTCACCCCTCCCCTCCCAGGAGTCCCCACATGGCCCATTTTGGATGCAGGTAAGTGCAAGGCACACACGGAGGCTCGGGTAGGGAGAAAAATGGGCTTATCGGAAGTTTGGGAAGGCCAGAAATGGGCCCATTTCCAGCCTCCAGAGAGCCTCCGGAGCTTGGGGAGCCCATTTTCGCCCTCCTGGAGGCTCAAGGAAAACCTCTGGAGCCCGGGGAGGGTAAAAACAACACCCCCCATAGTGCAGGACACCGACTATTCCAAGCCCACCATGGCCACGCCCACCCAGCAACCGGGCAGAGAACCCCTTGCTAAAATCTTTGAAGCCCATCCCTGCTTATATACCACTTCACAATGCTTTACAGTCCTCTCTAAGCGGTTTACAGAATCAGCCCATTGCCCCCAACAATCTGGGTCCTCATTTTACCCCCCTCGGAAGGACGGAAGGCTGAGTCAACCTTGAGCCTGGTGAGATTCGAACTGCCAAATTTGCAGGCAGCCGGCAGTCAGCAGAAGGAGCCTGCAGTACTGCACTCTAACCACTGCGTCACTCATGGATTGCTAGTATAGTGTTTTCCCATGCTCCTCATTTCTATTAGTGATGATTCCAGAAAGCAGTCTACTCCAGCACCCAATTATATAATAGGAACTTTAGAAAGCTGCAGCTCAGAAATCTATTCATGTGTGCGATGTGCATGTGATTCATGCAAATATCGGGAATAATCCAAGTTATTTGAGGCTTTCAAGATTTACATAGATTTCATTCAAGAACAACTGCTTTGTATGCAGAAGGTCTGGGGCTTATTCCCAGTACTTCCAGTTTATAAGGATGAAGCAGTCATTGTGTCTAGAAGGAGGAGAGGGCTGGGATAAAGGTGGGAAGAAATAGCCAACCCTCATGGTCAATCTGAAAAAAAGTAGAGTTTCCTTCAAATCAAGTTTAATTCGTGATGACTTTGTGGACCCCTCCATAGAGCTGCCCATAAAGTAGGTCAGGGTTGAGCTACGCTCTCTGAACTTGGCGGTTTTCTTGCAGACATTTCGTGACCCAACTAAGTAATATCACCAGTGTATGTACCTAGTTGTTTAATGAAATGTCTTCAAGAAAATCATCAAGCTCAGAGAGCACCAAGGACCCCATAGTCGCTTCCTCCTCCTCCTCCTCCTCCTCCTCCTCCTCCTCCTCCTCCTCCTCCTCCTCCTCCTCCCTTCTAGCACTGATGATGTTATCCAGTTGGGTTATGAAATGTCCTCAAGAAAACAAGTAAGCTCAGAGAGTACCAAGCATCCCACAGATATGGAAAGAGTTTGCCATTGCCTTCTCCTACCTAGGATATTTTTTTGAAACTTCTGAATCTAGCTAACAAGCTGGTATCCTGCCAAGTATTAAGCAGGTACAACCTTGCTTAGTTCTCAGACAAAGTGTGCCTCATAATTTTACTAGAGCCATTTGTGGCAGGGAGTTTGAGAAAGGACCATATTACTGGCTCTCTGTATCCCCACCGGATTTCAGACTTGGGCACAGTTCCATCGGGTTTTTATAGACAGGATTATTCTGGCTTTGTCAGTATGTTTAATGTTCATTTGAAGTACAGCAGAGCTATTTTACCTCCCTTTAATTGTGCAGCCAATATTTCCAAGCCTACATAGGTTAGATTTGCTTTAAAATTAAAGGTGGAAATTAAATATACTTGTTAGCTATCTACATTCAGTCTCTCTCTCCCCCCCATTCTCCCACTCTCTCTCTCTCAAAAATGACCTCATTAATTCTCCTGCACTTTAAGAGCAGATATTTTGAGAGCTGCCATAAATTTCTCCTTATAAACAACTGTCATTTTATATTTTATATATGCACGTGCATTTGTGATACAGTTATCCTTAGAATTATGTGCAAATAGAACCATGCAATTAAATTTGATTTAATGTCCTGAAATAATCCAGCATGATTACTGCAGAGGTCTCAGGTGATCTTAAGAAATGATATTTTGGATTTATTACACAAGAACGTGGAATGAGAACACTTTTAAGGGAGCAATTAGATTTTCCTGGTCGGCCTCTGTTTAGCTGTCATAGAACGCTATGAAATTCGACATCAGAAAAACAATCCGCCTCTTAGCAAAAAAATAAAAAGAATGGGGAGTAAAAAAAGTCTAGAGGGTGGGATCCAAAGAATGAAAGAGAAGGAAGGAAAGAAGGAAGAACTTATCACCCTCCCTGAATCTAAGATACTTCATTACCCACTAGGTACAACCAACAGTAAAAATGTCATGTGGAATGATGTTCTGGATTTACGCCTGTGAGTTCTTTTCTCCAAATTATTTCTTTTAATGCAGCAAAACTCAACCCTGTTGGAGGGAGGGAGGGAGGGAGGGAGGGAGGAGGAAGGAAAGGAAGGAAGGAAGGAAGGAAGGAAGGAAGGAAGGAAGGAAGGAAGGAAGGAAGGAAGGAAGGAGAAAAAGAAAGGAAGGAAGGAGGAAGGGAGAAAGAAAAAAGAAAGGAAGAAGAAGGAATGAAGAAAGGAGAAAGAGAAAGAAAGAAAAAGAAAAAAAGGAAGGAAGGAAGGAAGGAAGGAAGGAAGGAAGGAAGGAAGGAAGGAAGGAAGGAAAAAGAAAGGAAGGAAGGAAGGAGGAAGGGAGAAAGAAAAAGAAAGGAAGAAGGAAGGAAGGAGGGAGAAACAGAAAGAAAAAGAAAAAAGAAAGAAAAAAGAAAGAGGAAGGAAGGAAGGAAGGAAGGAAGGAAGGAAGGAAGGAAGGAAGGAAGGAAGGAAGGAAGGAAGGAAATTTAAGCATATTTGGATTGGAGTCTACCAGAAATTGTCAAGGATGTTGACCATATCGGTGAACAGAAACATTCTGCATGAAGCCAACTGGTAATGGTTTCTGTATTTCTGTACATTTTTCATGTAGTTCACAGAAGTCAAACTCAGGTTGAGAGACGCTTTACCTTACTTCCCCTCAAATTTAGGACTTCATCTAGATCAGTAATTAACAACCTTAAGTTAAGGGTGTAACCTTAAATTACACCCAGTAACATCTGAAGGAGCCCAAGTTGCACTCAACCGAATTGTTCAACCAACTTCTGTTTTTAGCCTTCTCTTTAGGTTAATGTCCAAAACATTACCAGGGATTTGAAAGTCTAGTAAGACTAACAGTGAAAACTGAATGGCAAATAAGTAGAGGCCTTTTTTATCATTTGAAGTTCATCGGAATGCAAAACACCAGTTCAGCAATAGAGTAGTAAATGTCTGGAACACTCTACCTGATCCTGTTTTTAGTCTTTCTAATCCCCATCCCTTTTACCTTAAGCTGTCTACCATGGACCTTTCATGTTTCTTAAGAGGTCCCAAAGGGGGCGTGCATAAGCGCACCAGCGTGCCTACCATCCCTGTCCTATTGTTCCCAATTATATGTAAACGTTCTGTGTGTTTATGGCTATGTTTTGCCTATTTATATCCATTTATTTGTGCCATTTTTTTCATGTGTCCATGTCTATAGCTATACTGTTACTGTTTCCTTGTATTTGTAAATAAATAAATAAATAAATAAATAAATAAATAAATAAATAAATAAATAAATAAATAAATAAATAGTATATACACAATAGTCCACCTTCCCTTAAGCATTCGGAGCAGGAAAAAAATATATGGATATTGCTACTCCTAAATAAATAAATGAAGTGCATATAGATATCTGGAGTGCGAAGGTCCATGAGTTCAATTCTTAGCAGAAGGTTTGAAACAGTGGTGAGATCCACATTTTTTTTACTACCAATTCTGTGGGCGTGACTTGGTGGGCGTGGCAGGGGAAGGATACTGCAAAATCTCCATTCCCACCGCACTCCAGGGGAAGGATGCAGCAAAATCTCCATTCCGACCCTACTTCAGGGGAAGGATACTGCACAATCCCCATTCCCTCCCCACTCCAGGGGAAGGTTATTGCAAAATCTTCATTTCCACCCCACTCTGGGGCCAGCCAGAGGTGGTATTTGCTCCTTCTCCAAACTGCTCAAAGTTTCCGCTACCGGTTCTCCAGAACCTGTCAGAACCTGCTGGATTTCACCCCTGGTTTGAACCCCACAGTATTACATCTATCTACCTATGTCTGATGAGTCCCAAATAGGATGAAACTAGTCACATCTTCTTGGTGGTCCACATAACTCATCATTTCAAAGCGGTTGTGCCTTATTTAATTTCACTTCTGCCCAATTAACTCATTTTACCAATGGTCAATTTGGTGCAGGCAAGCCACAATTAGCTCACATGTTAATTTGGACCTCTGAGCTATCAGCCAACACCTTGGACGCCCTCATGGTTGGCCATGTTGCACTCTTGTCTTGCCCGCCTGCCTTAAAATAATTATGGAAATGATTAATTAATCTCATACATCGGATTTTAATTCTGAAGATCTCCTTATCTTGACATTTTAATACATTGCGTTTCCCTCTCCGGTTGAATTTTATTCATGGAGCCCGGCTTTTAATTCATTGCAACTACATAGGTGGCTGTTTGTGTCAATTCATTGCTAAGTCGCACACTCATTCATCAACGGCCTAATTAACTGCGACTTCTTGCTAGATGCTGAATAAGGAAATTGGTCGCCAAGAGCAGACAGAAATGTCTAGAGTTTATGTAGCATTTGGCTGTTGTCTAAGTTAAGGCTACACAAAGAGCTGCAAGAACCATCACTCTCTACTGAGCTGAAGATGCTTCCTGGATGAGAAGCAAAACGTCTTCAAAAGAAAAAACAAGAAAGTCCAGTTGAGTCTTGAAAAAAGCACCTTTGGGACAACCATGACCTGGATGACGGAGAATCTCTACAGACGTTTAGCTGTACAATTTGGGATGAAGACCCTTTGAATAGTGTGGGAGTAGGAATGGATTTTCAGAGGAAGAAAAATTGCAGACTACAAGAACCAGGACTGCTACTCAGGTGACCCTGAGGACACAGATAAACCACCAAGTGGCCTCAACGACTCTCAAAAAGGATGCAAATAACCAGCTGTCTGCAAGAAAAATCAATCCTTCCATTCCCCACTATCTTGTCGGAGCTGAAGAAGCTTCTTGGATGAGAAGGGAAACGTCTTCAAAAGAAAAAAAACAAGGAAGTCCAGTTGCCTCTTGAAAAAAAAAGCACCTTTGGGACAATACTTTCTACTGTTTTGTGAGAAGCTTTTCAAGTCAACTCAGGCCAGGAATCAAACTATTCATCACTCTGCATCTTACAGTAAGGTCCTTGATGCTTTCTGAGCTTGGTTGTTTTCTTGCAGATGTTTTGTTACCCAACTAACGGGGTGGGGCTGCTGGGGGTTCACAGGGGTTCAGGAGAACCCCTAGCTAAGATTCTGTGCAGTTCGGAGAACCCCCAAATCCCACTCCTGGCTGGCCCCACTCGTCCTGCCCCACCCTTCCCAGGAGTCCCCATGCGGCCCGTTTTGGATGCAGGTAAATGCAGGGCGCACGCAGAGGCTCGAGGAGGGCAAAAAACGGGCCTA
Source organism: Ahaetulla prasina (assembly GCF_028640845.1). Taxonomy (NCBI): domain Eukaryota; kingdom Metazoa; phylum Chordata; class Lepidosauria; order Squamata; family Colubridae; genus Ahaetulla; species Ahaetulla prasina. Next base: position 4,106,175 of record NC_080549.1, on the reverse strand, counting down.
CCAGAAGTTCAGGAAGGCCGGAAATGGGCCATTTTTCGGCTTCCAGAGAGCCTCCAGAGCCTGGGGAGGCCCTTTTCGCTCTCCCGGAGGCTCAAGGAAAGCCTCTGGAGCCTGGGAAGGGCAAAAAGGCCCCCCCTGCCATGGTGCAGGAGGCTGACTAGACCGTACCCACCATGGCCACGCCCACTCAGCAACCGAGCACAGAACCCCTTGGTAATATTTTCGAAGCCCACCCCTGCAACTAGGTAACATCATCATAATGAAACATTTGAAAGAAAGCAATCCAGCTCAGAGGCTACTATGGGCCCCACCATTCAACTCGGAGCTGCAAAGGCTCTCTTCTATCATCTTTTCCTTATCCTTTGGCTCCATGCAAATACCCTAGTTAGTTGCCCCAGTCCATCAAAAACAACTGGTGTTTTTTTATTATTATTTGCATTTATATCCCGCCCTTCTCCGAAGATTCAGGGCGGCTTACAATGTGTTAAGCAATAGTCTTCATCCATTTGTATATTATATACAAAGTCAACTTATTGCCCCCAACAATCTGGGTCCTCATTTTACCTACCTTATAAAGGATGGAAGGCGGAGTTAACCTTGGGCCTGGTGGGACTTGAACCTGCAGTAAGCAGCAAGCAGCTGCTGTTAATAACAGACTGTCTTAGCAGTCTGAGCCACCAGAGGCCCCTTCCTTCCCTCTTCTCTCAGCAATCGAAATATAACATTTCCAGATAGTTTATACAAGGACCGGTAGTCCATCGGTGCCCACGAGCGGTTAGCCCTTCTCCTTTATTCAACTTGACTGCTTCTAAATAAACTTAAATATTACGGAATGGTTTAAGTGGCTTTCTTCCAAGGAAAACATGCTGTTTGGAAATTTGCGTAGCCTTCAAACAGCCTGCCTTTCATAGCAGTAGAGCGAGTATAATGTTATATTCAATCACAGAACCGGAGCAAAATCATACCTTAGATTTAGTAAGAGCGATCTAGCATTGGCTCTAGTATAAACCAGCTTTGGAAAAACTTGGAGGAATTCCATGCTGGTTTAAAAGGTCCACTTGAATAATGGGGAGAGACTCAGGGCAACATGAAACAGGAAAGAAATAGTGTAAATAAATGACACACCAGTTCATAAGCTTACGTAGATTGTCCTCAATTTATGACCACAAGTGGGACCAGAATTTCCAGTGTGGTTCTTTAAGTGAGTCATGTTTGATTTTAAAATAATTTTAAAATAATCCCTTCCTTCCTTTCTTTCTTTCTTTCTTTCTTTCTTTCTTTCTTTCTTTCTTTCTTTCTTTCTTTCTTTCTTTCTTTCTTTTTCTTTCCTTTCCTTCCTTCCTTCCTTCCTTCCTTCCTTCCTTTCTTCCTTCTTTCTTTCTTTCCTTCCTTGCTTTTTTCTTTCTTTTCTTTCTTTCTTGATTTTTCTTGATTTTTCTTTCTCTTTCTTTCTTTCTTTCTTTGCTTGCTTGCTTTTTCTTTCTTTTTTCTCTTTCTTTCTTTCTTTTTTCTTTCTTTCTTTCTTTCTTTCTTTCTTTCTTTCTTTCTCATCTCTCTCTCTTTCTTTTCCTCCTCTTCCTCCTCCTCCTTCCTACCCCCATACATCAACTGCTGCATAAAAATGCGGACACCAACTAGAGAAGACAATAGCCAAGCCTCCTTCCCTCTGCTTATGGCACAGAATTATTTTCATTGCTAAACTGGACCATGCTACATTCAAGCACATCCTGATGGTTAGAAATTCCATCAACCCGTTTAGCCAAAATACAAAAGCATCATCGTGTTTTGTTTTTTTGCCTTCTCGCTAAAATGGGATTGTCACTTTAACGCCTCATCGAAATAGCCCTGTCCTTTCTCTCTATGCTAGTCTCCTGCCCCCACTGTCCGCAGGTAAGAAAAAGAAGGGGAGGGAAACCCCCCCCACACTTTCTCTTTCCCACCCACCCCTCATTTATATTGTTCTTGCAAAGTCAGCTGCAGCATCCCTATCTTAATTGTGTCCCGGGAACAATCATCATTGCTCTGGAATATAAAATCTAATTAAAGGAAAAGACATGAAGGACCAGGTTGACGTAATACCTCCAACTGACCAGCATATGAGTTTTAAAGCCTATTTTATGATTCGCTGTAAAAAAAAAAAGGCATCTTAGACCAAAGGCTTTAAAGGAAAGGAGGAATCCATGCACGTGTTATTACCTCATCTCTATAGGTGCTACCTCTCTAGCAAAAGCAATAGCACTTAGATTTATATACCGCTTCACAGTGCTTTACAGCCCGCTCTAAGCGGTTTACGGTGTCAGTAGATTTGCCCCCAACAATCTAGGTCCTCATTTTACCCATCTCGGAAGGATGGAAGGTTGAGTCAACCTTGAGCTAGTCAGGATCGAACTGCTGGCAGTGGGCAGAATTAGCCTGTAACACTGCATTGTAATCACTATGCCACCATGGCAGATAGATGGATGATAGATAGATAGATAGATAGATAGACAGACAGACAGACAGACAGACAGACAGACAGACTAATAATAATAATAATAATAATAATAATAATAATAATAATAATAATAATAATAATAATAATAATAATAATAATATTTTAATTTGTATACCGCCCTTCTCCCAAAGGACTCAGGGCGGTGAACAACCAAATAAAATACAACCACAGTCAAATACAATATTAAAAATAGCCCTTAAAAAACTTATTCAATTTGTCGAAAAATTTTAAAATACAAATTACACCCATAAAATTACATAAATTTAAAACCCAATTAAATAAATTAAAATTTTAAAATCAAGCCAGTCCAGCCATACGAAATAAATAGGTTTTAAGTTTGCGGCGAAAGGTCCTAAGGTCAGGCAATTGTCGGAGTACAGGGGGAAGCTCGTTCCACAGGGTAGGAGCCCCCACAGAGAAGCCCCTCCCCCTGGGGGCCGCCAGTCGACATTGTTTGGCTGACAGCACCCTAAGGAGTCCCTCTCTATGGGAACGCACTGGGCGCTGGGAGATAGAAGACGGCAGTAGATGGTCCCGTAAGTAACCCGGTCCTAAGCCATGGAGCACTTTGAAGGTGGTAACCAATACCTTGAAGCGCACCCGGAAGAAAACAGGTAGCCAGTGCAGTCTGCACAGGATCGGTGTTATGTTGGCGCTCCGACCCGCTCCCTCAATAACCCGCGCAGCCGCATTCTGGACTAGCTGAAGTCTCTGAGTGCTCTTCAAGGGGAGCCCCATGTAGAGAGCATTGCAATAGTCCAAGCAAGAAGTAACGAGAGCATGAGTGACCGTGCATAAGGCATCCCGGTCCAGGAAGGGATGCAACTGGCGGATCAGGCGAACCTGATAAAAAGCTCTCCTGGAGACGGTCGTCAAGTGTTCTTCAAAAGACAACCGCCCATCCAGGAGCACGCCCAAGTTGCGCACCTTCTCCATTGGGGCCAACAACTCGCCCCCAACAGACAGCCACATCTGCAGCTGACTGTACCAGGGAGCCGGCATCCACAGCCACTCCGTCTTGGAGGGATTAAGTTTGAGCCTGTTCCTCCCCATCCAGACCCGTACGGCTTCCAAACACCGGGACAGCACTTCAACAGCTTCGCTGGGGTGGCCTGGGGTGGAAAAGTACAGCTGGGTGTCATCAGCGTACAGTTGGTATCTCACCCCAAAACCACTGATGATCTATCTCTAGATAGTAGACAGACAGACATAGAGATAAATAGCCATAGCACTTAGACTTCTGCACCTCTTCAGAGTGTTTTCCAGCCCTCTCTAAGCAGTTTACAGAGTCAGCCTCTTGCCCCCAACAATCTGGGTCCTCATTTTACCCACCTCGGAAGGACGGAAAGCTGAGTCAACCTTGAGCCTGGTGAGATTCGAACTGCCAAATTGCAGGCAGCCGGCAGTCAGCAGAAGGAGCCTGCAGTACTGCACTCTAACCACTGTACCATCATGGCTCTCTAGAGATTCAAATGCTTCTGTGGTTTTTTTTTTAAAGCTTCGATCATTTGAAACACATGCAAATATATTACCCTCTTTCTACCTTTGACTACAAATCCAATCCACATTGTAACATCCAAACACATCAACCATTTTGGGACTGTGATGGGCCACTGTTCTTGAGCCACTATGTCAAAAGTGACAGTCAAATCCAGAGCCAGGTAGCAGAATAAAAGGCGGAACCAAGGTGAATTTGCATCAAACAACAATGCAGTGAAAGCTATGGATTGTAGAAATAAATGGAGATAGTCCTTGCTTAACAACCACAAATGGGACACACAGGAAGTGTAATTCCTGGGAAGAATAAAAGAATCTGTTCCTACATCCAACGGAGAACAAAGGTTGAATCAACTAAGATTCAGGATAGGGTGAGAGAAAGGGATTAAGAGAGTCAGCTGCTTTGGGATGACCTACCAGGCAGAACAGAGATAGTATGAGAGCTCTTAAGAATGCTTGCTTGGAAGAAAAATTCAATGCAATTCAGTGGGACGTCTGTCTCAACTTCCAGCCAAGCTCAGAGAGCACCAAGATAGGACCCTTCAAAGAAGAGACTGCCAGAGGCTTGTGGTGCTGAAGCAGTTTTACACACACACACACACACACACACACACACACACTTGCAATTTTGTTTCCCTTGTTCCGTTGTACCAGACTCGGGGAGGGGGGGATCAAGGCTTGTTAATATGCTGCGCTATAGGGGTATTTTTCTTCTACTTTTCCTCCTCCTTCTCTCATTAAAATAGCGAGGGCCTGACTTACTTGCTTACAGATACAAAAATGATTCTACTGACCTAGACAGAACACAGACAAATTATTCTGATCTCTCTCAGGCAACTCGGATGATGGGGGCCTTGCTATTAACTCGAGCCGTCGTGGCACATTTTAATAATGAATCGTACCACTGTGTTGCTGGCCCAGGTATAGATGCCATATTTTATTTTCAGCATCCATCTACGACTGCCACCCTCAAACTAATTAAATTGCTCACAAAAGGCTGCCCTTCCAGCAGACAGAGATAGGGAAGAAACCTGCCAATTCAGGTCAATGTTTTTCTGCTGTGGAATGTCAAATGATTGGGAGGAGGAGGAGGAGGAGGAGAAGGAGGAGGAGGAGGAGGAGGAAGAAGAAGAGGAGGAGGAGGAAGAAGAAGAAGAGGAGGGGGAGAAATAGAAGGAGGAGGAAGAAGAGAAGGAGGAGGAAGAAGAGGAAGAGGAGAAGGAGGGGGAGAAAGAGGAGGAGGAGGAGGACGAGGAGGAGGAGGAAGAGGAAGAGAAGGACTACGAGGAGGAGGAATATCAAAATCACTGTTAAAAAAAAATCACACGTAAACATTTTTATTTGTTTGTTTTGTGCATTCATAAAAAAATGGAATACAACTTCTGGCTTATCTCCTAAACTTTGACTCTATAAATTCCCATAATCTCTGTGTGCTTGTCCGAATGTAAAAAAAAAATGTTTATGTACGGTACTTAAATTCTTAAAAACCCTGTTCCCTTTGAGCTGAAGATACATAGAAGGCTTGTAGTTCAATGCCCGAGTGTTTCAACATGGTAGCGAAAAGTGTGCAATTTAGAAGGAAAGACAAATTCATAATCCCATTTTCTTTCATTGTTGGGCAGGCATCCTAGGTGATAACTTAACTTGAAGGAGCATCATGTATGGTCCTCCCAATCTATTTCCCTCCCCACCTAACAACCTGAAGAGGTAGTTTAGACTAAGAATTAGTAACTGGTTAGTAACTAGCAAACCTCATGTGGAAATTTGAACCTTGCCTTCTCAACTTCAAGGCTTAGTTCCACCATCCAGAAGAAGAAATAGATGGTGGGGACACAAACACACAAACACACACACACACACAGAGAAGTGAGCCATAAAGTATCTTTTTCTTCCCCTTCATTTTTGGAACTCATCTAAGTATACTTGTGAGTTTCTGGATTGTAAAAACCGGCCAATAAATCAAGCAGGAGAAGCATAACAGGGAAAGACACAGCTGTATAAATAATATAAAAAAAAAAGTTTCCTGAAAAGAAACACAGCCTGTGCGAATTTTCAAGCTCAGTGGTAATTTCTAACTAAACATTAATCACATGTAAAAATATACCCCTGATTGCTACCAAATTAAACAAAACTGGACAACTTGATAGCGCGTCTCCCACAGACCACACGAGAAGAACAATGTCATTTTAGGGAGCAAGGATATCAATCCTAGAAGTTCCCCTCATCCTTCTCTCTTTTTTAATCAGCAGAACTTTGCAGATATTCGTTCAAGGTATCACACCAGACTAAGTTCTAACTCTTTTCTTCTTCTTCTTTTTAACACTCCAGAAATTTTCATTCCCACGAGGCAAGAGGGGCCCACTGTTACTAGGAAAATTGTCTTTTCTCACAGCCACTTAAGATAATTGATAGGGGTTTTTAATTCGTTTTTAAATGGGGTTATTTTATATTATGTATTTTATGTATTTATGTATTATTATGTATTTATGTATTTTATATTTAAATTTAGGCCACATTGAATAAGTTTTTAAAATAGTTTTTATTGTAATATATTGTATTGTTTTTACTTGGCTGTTCACCGCCCTGAGTCCTTTGGGAGAAGGGCGGTATAAAAATTAAATTATTATTATTATTATTATTATTATTATTATTATTATTATTATTATTATTATTATTATTATTATTATTATTATTATTATTATTATTATTATTGAGACATTCTGTGGTTCTAAATTAAAATGAGGGCAGCGGGATGGATTTTCCTTATCCTTTACCCATCCAGTATCCCGAGTTCATCTTTATTTATTTTTTTAGAAAGGTTTTTTATTTTTTTCAAAACATACACACATACAGAGAAACAAAAAATACATTTTTTTCTGAAGAGAGTATTGGCCGAGTCAAAATTTGTACTGCTTTTTGTTTTCTCCAACACAATTAATATAGTTCATTTTTTGCCATAATATTCTTTCTCTTGAATTTTTTGTTTTATTTTCCTTCTGTTTTTTCTGATATATAAACAATATTATCATTTACCCTAACCTCTAATCTTAATCATTTTTTTTTCTTTTTCCTCCCCTCTCATTACTTTTTTCAAACTGAAACCCTTTAAATTAAAGTCAATCATTTTTCTAAAACCTAACCCTAACTCTAAATCATAACATAACATAACATAACATCAGAGTTGGAAGGGACCTTGGAGGCCTTCTAGTCCAACCCCCTGCCCAGGCAGGAAACCCTATACCATCTCAGTCAGATGGTTATCCAACATTTTCTTAAAAATTTCCAGCGTTGGAGCATTCACAACTTCTGCAGGCAAGTCGTTCCACTTATTAATTGTTCTAACTGTCAGGAAATTTCTCCTTAGTTCTAAGTTGCTTCTTTCCTTGATCAGTTTCCACCCATTGCTTCTTGTTCTACCCTCAGGTGCTTTGGAGAACAGCCCGACTCCCTCTTCTTTGTGGCAACCCCTGAGATATTGGAACACAGCTATCATGTCTCCTCTAGTCCTTCTTTTTGTTAAACTAGACATACCCAGTTCCTGCAACCGTTCTTCATATGTTTTATCCTCCAGTCCCCTAATCATCTTTGTTGCTCTTCTCTGCACTCTTTCTAGAGTCTCAACATCTTTTTTACATCGTGGCGACCAAAACTGGATGCAATATTCCAAGTGTGGCCTTACCAAGGCATTATAAAGTGGCACTAACACTTCACGTGATCTTGATTCTATCCCTCTGTTTATGCAGCCCAGAACTGTGTTGGCTTTTTTAACAGCTGCTGCACACTGCTGGCTCATATCTCATATCATCTTATTCAAATAGTTGCTACCAACCTTCCTTCCACTGAGGAGCTGGATACTACACGAATCAAGAAGAGGGCTGTGGAAATATTTACAGATCCCTCACATCCTGGACATAAACTGTTTCAACTCCTACCCTCAAAACGACGCTATAGAGCACTGCACACCAGAACAACTAGACACAAGGACAGTTTTTTCTGGAATGCCATCACTCTGCTAAACAAATAATTCCCTCAACACTGTCAAACTATTTTTTTTTTTAATTCAAAAAGTTTTACAAAAATTTTTCCCCCCTTTCCCCCCCTCCTCTCCCCTCCCTTCACAACCCCTCCCCGACTTCCCGGAACGGGCAGAAGGTATAGTTAAAAATAAAACAAACATATGCTAAAAAATTTTCATCCCAACTTAATTATACCCCTACAATCATCAATTCCTAACTTCCCCCAAAAACAATCAAGAATAATACATCATAATCATTCAAAAACAGTCTGATAACTCTTAGTCTGATATCTACGTTGAATATAGTCAATCCATTTTTTCCATTCCTTTAAGTATCTTTCTTGCGTATTATCTTTCAAAAAGGCTGATATCTTCGCCATCTCAGCCAAATTGGCAACCTTCAATATCCATTCTTCTATTGTAGGTACTTCTTTTTTCTTCCAGTATTGTCCTATTAATAATCTTGCTGCTGTTATTAGGTTTAAAATCAATTTAGTCTCAATTACTGTACAATCCGTAATAATTCCCAACAAAAAAAATTGCGGCAGGAACTTTATCTTCTTTTTCAAAACATTTTGTAAATACACTGTCAAACTATTAACTAAATCTGCACTACTATTAATCTTCTCATCGTTCCCATCACCCATCTCCTTCCACTTATGACTGTAACTTTGTTGCTTGTATCCTTACGATTTATATTGATATTGATTGGTTCTTCATTGCTTATTTGTACCCTATGGCTATCATTAAGTGTTGTAAGTGTTGTACCTTGACAAGGGTATCTTTTCTTTTATGTACACTGAGGGTATATGCACCGAAGACAAATTCCTTGTGTGTCCAATCACACTTGGCCAAAAAAAAAATCTATTCTATTCTATTCTATTCTATTCTATTCTATTCTATTCTATTCTATTCTATTCTATTCTATTCTAGCAGGACATGCAAGGCCAATTTGTGAACTCAACCCAAAGTGGATTTGATGGCCATGAGTTCAAATTTAGATAAGAAATTGTAGGCCCAGCTCTCCTAATCTCATCGCTCTTTGCGGTTGACTTGGAGTCTGCCGCTGATTTGACAAGCCGGCTACAAGAAAAAGTGGGAAGGATCCAGTTTCAACAAGCTAAAAAAAATTGCAGTCGGCTTCAGACCAGGGCTTGAGAAAGTTGGCTTTTTGCCAGCTCTATTTTGGCTGCTGCCGCTTTCGGTAAGTGATGTGACAACTTCAGAATTTCATGCTAACACTCCCCCGTTGGCCTGAGTGGTTCTCCTGCTAAATAAACTTTGGCTTGGCGAAGTTGCGGGCAACGGGCACCCATCATTTCGAAATATACCACTTGACTGCATTCCAAGGTTAATACAATCCCCAAGCATTTCTGTCTTCCTGCAAACATCACACTTGTCCGTTGGCTGTTTAGCTTCACCCAATATCGATTTCGTATGCGGTTGGGAAATGTGCTTTCTACATTAGAGAGAGAAATGATGACTTTTGCATCTCGGCTCTTGTTCCCTGGATGCCGCCGACTCTTCTTTCGAAGGTTCCTCCTGCAGAAGGAGGAAGAGAAAGGTGAAGCGATTACAAATCCGTTCATTTCCAAAGTAAAAGGACACAAGGACAGCTTTCTCCTGAATGCCATCCCTCTGCTAAACAATTCATTCCCACAACACTGTTGATTCACAAAGACTGTATTACCAGCAGTCATAACTAAGGGATGTTGTGGAATGGCCAATGGCCAATAGCCATTCCACATCGATGTTAGCCAATAGCCTATAAGTATGGATTTGTGGAATTACAGGTACCTTGACTTAACATCAGTATTCCTATTATTCTTCTCATCCTTCCTAGTACCTATCTCCTTTTCTACTTATGACTATAACCATGTTCCTTGTATCTTTACATTTTATATTGTTTGTTTCTTAGTACAATTTTGATTGCTTATTTAGTAACCTATGACTATCACTAAGTGTTGTATCTTATGATTCTTGATGAATGTATTTTATTTTTCTTTATGTAGAAGAGTAGAATAGAATAGAATAATACAATGTAGAATAGGAATAGAATAGAATAGAATAGAATAGAATAGAATAGAATAGAATAGAATAGAATAGAATTCTTTATTGGCCAAGTGTGATTGGACACACAAGGAATTTGTCTTTGGTGCATAGGCTCTCAGTGCACATAAAAAGACAAGATACATTTGTTAACAATCATAAGGTACAATACTTAATCATAGTCATAGGGTACAAATAAGCAATCAAATCATATTAGGAAACAGTCAATATAAATCGTAAGGATACAAGCAACAAAGTTACAGTCATATGGTCATAAGTGGGAGAAGATGGGTGATAGGAACGATGAGAAGATTAGTAGTAATAGTAATGCAGACTTGGTAAATAGTTTGACAGTGTTGAGGGAAATATTTGTTTAGCAGAGTGATGGCCTTCGGGGGAAAACTGTCCTTGTGTCTAGTTGTTCTGGTGTGCGGTGCTCTATAACGTCGTTTTGAGGGTAGGAGTTGAAACAGTTTATGTCCAGGATGTACAGTGAGAGCACATGCACCAAAGACAAATTCCTTGTGTGTCCAATCACACTTGGCCGATAAAGAATTCTAAAATTCTAATTCTAAAACAAAGATGTACACCAAAAAGGGAAGAAAATGTATGGATCGCACACACGCACACACACACACACACACACACACACACACACACACACACACACCAAGGATATGATGAACTAAGTATGTCGGATGGCCGTTGAACAGAAAAGGGGTTTTGTTTGAAAATCAGACTGAACCTATTTCGAGGAAAGAACGGTGGACGAAGCGAAATGAATGCGCAAAAAGCAGCCACGAGATTTCCTGCGTTGCAGCTGTGAGCGATTACTAGCTCCAGTAAATCATTCGGAGCTCCGCTTTTAAAAGTGCGAACTGATAGTCTGCTGGGAATAAGTTGGGAATTTTGGCAATTCATCATCTTTCCTTGGAAGCCAGGAGGGGGAAAAAAAAGCTTCCATACTCAAATTAAAAAACGTTCTATAATCCCCGAGTCTGCTTTTTCCCCCCACCTTTCAAACTGATGAAGAAACAAACATTATAAATCTGTTCCAGAATTCTCTCAGCAAACTTCTCTTGTCTTCCAAAACAATTGTCTGATATGTGTATACTGGTGAATGTAATGGGGGAGAATTTATTTAGCTCACCTCTGAATGCAAATGTATTTGCTTTCTCAATTACAAACAATGCACAAAGCAGAACTTAGTTATTTTTTTAGAAAATTCCCTCTTAAATGTTGTATTGTAGTTATCCAGCGGAGTTTGTTTTATACATTTCTTCTTCTTCTTCTTCTTCTTCTTCTTCTTCTTCTTCTTCTTCTTCTTCTTCTTCTTCTTCTTCTTCTTCTTCTTCTTCTTCTTCTTCTTCTTCTTCTTCTTCTCCTCCTCCTCCTCCTCCTCCTCCTCCTCCTTCTCCTCTTCCTCCTCCTTCTTCCATTCAATCGTATTTGGTTCTTGGAGACCGTCTGAATAAGTCCCTGCAGTTTTCTTGGCAAAGGTTTTTTCTCCTCCCAGAAGTAGTTTGCCATTTCCTCCTTCTTACGGCTGAAAGTAAGTGACTGGCCCAAAGTCACCCAGCTGGCTTTGTGCCTAAGGTGGGATTAGAACTCACAGTCTCCCAGTTTCTAGCCTTTTAATGGGCTCTCAAAATGGTACAAAAACTGTACATAATGAATCTGAATTAATTTGTGTACAGTTCTCAACTTCAATAAACTTCTACCAGGAAGCGTTGTGTCATTGAAGGGTTGCCCAATCGAAATCCTGTTTAAGGATGAAGAAGTTGAAGAACTTGGAAGAGCAGGAGATCTTGAAGATAGACATGTATCAGAAGAAGGAGTGGATGGAGGATGTACAAAAAGACCTCTTCTTCAGTGGAGAAGAAAGGATTGGGGAGATCTGGGTAATATAAAGCCATAGAGAACTCATGATTTTAAAATTAGCATCCTTCCATGCTGGGTGTCAGTCATTCGAGTAGACCCCACCCCTAAATCAACTCCTCAGGAAGACTACAAATATTTTTTTTTAAGAGTGGCTAGAATAATAATCTTTCATTGTGCTTTATCTCCCTCTCTCCCTCCCTCTTCTTCCCCCATCCACTCATGAGGATTAGGGAAGTGTCTTTTGCATTCTTTCCTCATATTTGGGAGTCCCAACAGTGCTTTTTCAAGAGACAACTGGACTTTTTGGTTTTTCTTTGAAGACGTTTTGCTTCTCACCCAAGAAGCTTCTTCAGTTCTGAAAAAGCTGAAGAAGCTTCTTGAATGAGAAGAGAAATGTCTTCAAAGAAAAACCAGAAAGTCCAGTTGCCTCTTGAAAAAGCACCTTTCGGACAACCATGACCTGGATGACTGAGAATCTCCGTAGACTCTCATATTGGGGACTTAAGACCTCTTCTCTGCATTGCTCTGTGTGCCAACTCTGTTATTCTATTCTATCTCCCAAACATGCCACTGAATATGCTACTCAGCCGCTCCAAAGTCACAACGATAAAAAACATCTGCCTTTGAGTCCTTCTTATGCCACATTATTATGGGATATTGAAGGATAGGTTTAATCATCCTTCTGAATCACTAGAATGAAGTGATTTTGGGGAAAGGCACCGAAGAATAAATAGAGATATTAGATATCTCTATTAGATAAATAGAGATCCTCCTTGCTCCATGGATAGTCTTACCGACTTTTCAATTCAGATTTCTCTCTTTCAACCCCCCAAAAATGGCTAAACAAGACACCAAAGACTCCACTAAATATATGTCAGCGATCATTCACAAATACCCAATATTTGCCCAATAAAATGAAAATCTAGCCGCTTCGTTCTCATGAGCTGCGAGTAGCGCTTCCTATCTCATCAAATCTTGTAATAATTTTTTATCTGTAATCCTTTTAATCACAATTGCCTAACCACTGTAATTATTGCATTAAACTCAATTCATGTGTGTGTATATATCTTCAATCTCTCTCTCTTTTTTCGGTAACACCTCAAATTTCAATGACGCTAATTAGATACTTTATTTTGGCCTAAAAATAAGTATTACTGCATTTTTATTATTATTATTATCATCCTTCTTTCTCATAATGAGACAAAGTCACCTGCTTTAATTACACAACTCTGAAGAAACCGGAGAGGGAAGAATGGAGGAGAAAGCCATGCTCCTAAAGGTATGGAAATTGATTTTAATACAACCGTGACCTTCTCAACTGATTATGGAGGGATAATTCAAGATGGGATGTGGTGGCTCAGCGGCTAAGATGCTCAGCTTGTCAATTGAAAGGTTGGCAGTTCAGCAATTCAAATCCCTAATGCCGTGTAACGGGGTGAGCTCCTGTTACTTCTCCCAGCTTCTGCCAACCTAGCAGTTCGAAAGCACATAAAAAAATGCGAGTAGAAAAATAGGGACCACCTTTGGTGGGAAGGGAACAACCTTCCGTATGCCTTTGGCATTGAGTCATGCCAGCCACCTGACCATGGAGATGTCTTCTCTTGAGATGCTTGAGATGCTGGCTCTTCGGCTTTGAAACAGAGATGAACACCGCCCCCTAGAGTCAGGAATGACGAGCACATATGTGCCAGGGGAATTTAATTCAAGATGCTGGAAGAGAGCCATTATTTTAACGGCAATGAGCATATTGTTATGAGCCACCATTCGTGGCAAAAGCAAGTGGGATAAGGTAAAGGTTCCCCTCGCACATACGTGCTAGTCGTTGCCAACTCTAGGGGGCGGTGCTCATCTCCGTTTCAAAGCTAAAGAGCCAGCGCTGTGCGAAGACGTCTCCGTGGTCATGTGGCCGGCATGACTCAACGCCAAAGGAACGCACGGAACGCTGTTCCCTTCCCACCAAAGCTGGTCCCTATTTTTTCTACTTGCATTTTTAGGTGCTTTAGAAACTGCTAGGTTGGCAGAAGCTGGGACAAGTAACGGGAACTCACCCCGTTACACGGCAGCACTAGGGATTCGAACCGCCGAGCTGCCGATCGACAAGCTCAACATCCTAGCCCCTGAGCCACTGTGTCTCTAAGTGGGATAAAAGGGCTCCTTAATGGTGTTTTTCTCTTATTGCACATCACGGAATGGGGGAGGGGAAAAGCAATTATCTCTCTGAAAGGAGAATGAGTTTTTGTTCTTTCTCAAGAATTTTGGAAAGCTCAGTTTTGAAGCTCTTATCTTTTAAGGGCCGTCTGCAAACATAATGTAGTTGCATGCGACTCTCCGGACTAGGCATCAATGCTAGGAAAAACCAATACAGGTAGTCCTCAGTTTATGACGATCAGGAACACAATTTCTTTTTTATTATTATTTGCATTTATATCCCGCCCTTCTCCGAAGACTCAGGGCGGCTTACACTATGTCAAGCAATAGTCTTCATCCATTTGTATATTATATACAAAGTCAACTTATTGCCCCCGACAATCTGGGTCCTCATTTTACCTACCTTATAAAGGATGGAAGGCTGAGTCAACCTTGGGCCTGGTGGGGCTTGAACCTGCAGTAATTGCAAGCAGCTGCTGTTAATAACAGACTGCATTAGCAGTCTGAGTCACAGAGGCTCCACTGCTAAGCAAGGGGGCTGTTAGGTGGTTGCGAGTCATGCTTGATTTTACAACCTTTTTAAGCAAATCATCACTAAGCAAATCAGTCGTTAAGCGGATCATGCGGTTATTAAACCAATCTGTCTTTCGCCGTTGACGTTGCTTGTCAGAGGTTCTCTAAGAAAGTTGCCGATGGCAATCACATGACCTCGGGATGCTGCAACCCATCGTAACAACGTCCGATTTTGAACACATGACCATGGGGATGCTGCAGTGGTCACCGTGGAAATGATGGAATTGTTCTTAATATTGGATGGTCAGAAGATGAAAATCATTTTGTTCTGGAAGAAGGAGGAGGAGGAAAGGAGGAGGAGGAGGAGGAGGAGGAGGAGGAGGAGGAGGAGGAGGAGGAGGAAGAAGAGAAGAAGGAGGAGGAGGAGGAGGAGGAGGAAGAAGAGAAGAAGGAGGAGGAGGAGGAGGAGGAGGAGGAGGAGGAGGAGGAGGAGAAGGAGGAAGAGGAGGAGGAGGAGGAGGAGGAGGAAGAGAAGGAGAAGAAGAAGAAAAGGGAGAAGGAGGAAGAGGAAGAGGGGATGAAATGCTCTGTAATGTTTGAGTTTGGAGGAACAAAAATTGCACCGAGCATCAGATGTCACTCAACTGAGTTTGACACAGTGATATTTGAAGCCCACCGAGGAAAAAAAGACAATTAAATATCAATATCCCCCATTTTAAGGGTAAGCATCCATCAAAGGAGCACCCCCGACTTTGGGAAAGATTATGTCGAGATTGCAAGTTGCTGTTTCTGCCACAAGACAAAGCAAGCAAGACTGGGCCTGCTGTTGATGCGATAAGCAGATGCTATCCCATATAATGAAGCTCACGGGGCTAATTTGGGGCCGTCTTCCATCCGAAGAGCCGCCTGTGATGCATTGTTTGAATCTATGCTACATTGGCACCTATGTCCTGCCAAAAATTGGCACGGCACCTTGGAAGTGGGCAGCCAGCCACCCAAACAGATGGCACCGGAGTCGATATACCAACGCATCGAGGCAGACATGTTCTAAAGGGAGAAATATCCATAAAACAAACAAAGGAGCGGGGTGGGTGGGAAAGGAAGACTTTTAGAAGTACGGTATAGAGACGAATTCTACCGCATGCTTCAGCTCACGTTCACCGTGGACGTTCACTAGAAGGTCCTCAAGAAACATAAAAACTCATCTGTAGCTGAAGCTGTTGGTTGGATTGGGAAAAAGTGCACCCGGAGGCTGCAGTTAGTCCAGAATGCAGCTGCGCGGGTAATAGTGGGAGCAACTCGTTGCTCCCATGTAACATCAATCCTGCGCAGTTTGCACTGGCTTCCTATGGTTTTTCGGGTGCGCTTCAAGATTTTGGTTACCACCTTTAAAGCGCTCCATGGCTTAGGACCCGGGTACTTACGGGACCGCCTGCTGTTACCTTATGCCTCCCACCGACCCGTAGGCTCACACAGAGAGGGCCTTCTCCGGGCGCCGTCCGCCAAGCAATGTCAGTTGGCGGCCCCCAGGGGAAGGGCCTTCTCTGTGGGAGCTCCTACGCTTTGGAATGAACTTCCCCCTGGCTTACGTCAAGTGCCTGATCTTCGGACCTTTCGCCGTGAGCTGAAAACGCACCTATTTATTCAAGCGGGACTGGACTGAAATTTTACTGGGGTTATTTATATTTTAAGATTTAAATTTGTTTTAAAATTTGGGCCACATTATAATATGTTTTTTAACTTTCTCTTAATGTTTATATATTGAATTTTACTTGGCTGTACACCGCCCTGAGTCCTTCGGGAGAAGGGCGGTATAAAAATCGAAATAAATAAATAAATAAAAATAAAAACAAAACAAAACAGAAGGCCAACTAGGTGTTTTCTCCCTACTGTTGGCACCGGGGAGAACATGCAGCTTAAATGTTGAAATTATACCTTCTGCAAACATCCTATTGAAAACATACTTGGTTCTGTGCTCAGATCTGGATTTACAGTTGAGATCTCTTCCTTCAGCACCCATTAGCTGGGGTCAGTGATGGAATTCAATTTTTTTTTTACTACTGGTTCTGTGGGCGTGGCTTGGTGGGCGTGGCTTAGTGGGCGTGGCAGGGGAAGGATACTGCAAAATCTCCATTCCCTCCCCACTCCAGGGGAAAGATACTGCAAAATCTCCATTCCCTCTCCACTCCAGGGGAAAGATACTGTGAAATCTCCATTTCCACCCCACGCCAGGGGAAGGATACTGCGAAATCTCTATTTCCATCCCACTCCAGGGGAAAGATACTGCAAAATCTCCATTTCCACCCCACTCCAGGAGAAGGATATTGCAAAATCTCCATTCCCTCCCCACTCCAGGAGAAAGATACTGTGAAATCTCCATTCCCACCCCACTCCAGGGGAAGGATACTGCAAAATCTCCATTGGGGTCCAAAAAGTGGAATTGTGCTGAAAAGTATGTCTTATTGACTAAGCCATAACTAGCTGAGTAGGATTGTGCAGGTGGATACCTAGCTTGGCAGCCCTCATTATGAACAGGAATTTGAATTAACAGCTGATTCCAAATTACTGCAAAGTAACCTGGCTGCAAAAAAACCACCAGATTCTATTTTACATTGCTTCAAGAGTGGATCCAGATAATGAAAAGGGTTCATTCTTTTCTATTTTGTGTTACCGGAGAAAGTCAAAGAGGGCACTTAGAAGAATAGAAATAAAATCCAATGGAAAAAAATGGAAGCTTCCAAGAGTTTGTTTTGGGAAGAAAAAGAAAATGAAGAGGACATCAAGACAAAAAATAAATAAATAAGAGAGGTCTCTATCTATGCAGAAGAACCATCTGGCAGGAGAACCAACTACCCAGGGAGATTGTGGACTTCCTTGACTTCGATGTGTTCAAGAAGAGGCTACACAATAATGTTGTATAGGTACGTGAAGTTGAATTTCTGGACAGAACAAAGTTTGGGTTCCATGACTTCTTCCAACTACATAATCCAGTGATTAAAGAAAAGTCAGTGGTCTAATTTAATGGTTTAATCAACCAAGAGACTGGACGGCCACCTGTCTAAAATGGTATAGAGCAGCAAAGCTGGCTGAGGAATTCTGTGAGTTGAAGTCCACAAGTCTTAAAGTTGCCAAGGTTGGAGACCCCTGGTATAGGGTCCCCTGTTTGAGTAGGGGGTTGGACTAAAAGACCTAGTTGAACTAGAATACTGTATCCAGTTTTGGTTGCCACGATGTAAAAAAGATGTGGAGACTCTAGAAAAAGTGCCGAGAATGATTAGGGGACTGGAGGCTGGAACAAAGGAAGAATGGTTGCAGGAACTGGGTATGTCTAGTTTAATGAAAACAAGAACTAGGGGAGACATGATAGCAGTGTTCCAATATCTCAGGGGTTGCCCCAAAGAAGAGGAAGTCAAGCTCTTCTCCAAAGCACCAGAAGGCAGGACAAGAAGCAATGGGTGGAAACTCATCAAGGCGAGAAGCAACTTAGAACTAAGGAGAAATTTCCTGACAGCTAGAGCAATTAATCAGTGGAACAACTTGCCTCCAGAAGTTATAAATGCTCCAACACTGGAAGTCTTTAAGAAGACAATCATTTGTCGGATATGATGTAGGTTTGCTGCTTGAGCAGGGGGTTGGACTAGAAGACCTCCAAGGTCCTACCCAACTCTATTATTCTCTCCTCTCCTCTCTTATCCCATCCTCTCCTCCCCTCCCCTCCCCTCCCCCCTCTCCCTCCTCTCTCCTCCCCTCCCTCCCCTCCCCTCTCCTTCCCCTCTCCTCTCCCCTACTCTCTTCCAAGGTCCCTTCAAACTCTATTCTGACTGAATCAGAGAATTCGCTATAATGTCCCCCATCTCATTGTTTCCTAAAAGATAAAAATGTGCAACGAGAATGCATCATACAAGCTCTGCAGAGCACAGGTTGCTTCCAGGAAAGCTCAGAACATCACTAAAATATATACATTTTTTTAAAAAAACAAGCAAACAAACAAATAGTGAGTGATGGAAAAGAGAGCGTGAGAGAGACCAAAAAAATATAGATACCCCCAAACCTTCAAGCGTGGACTCTCTGACATCTGTTACAGCATTGTTATCCAACACCATCTCTCTCTCTCTCTCTCTCTCTCTCTAAGTGTCAGAAATCTATAATAGTCTCAACTTTATTTGTGAAATATCGGTTTGTCGGCAGAGCTGGCAGGCGAATGCTTGGCAGATGCTCAAACTTCTCCTCATCTTCAGCTTAATGCGGGCTCTCTCTCATTACACCCAGCTAGAGCCGGGGAAATTATTTCTTCCTTTTGCAAAGCTGACGCACGGCCATCTGTCTCAGCGTGGTTATCAAAACTAATATGGTAATGCGGGGAAAAAAAGATGAAAGTCTTAAATGATACCTGGCAGCTACCAGAAGATGACATGAGATGAGACAAAAGGAAGGGGAAGGGAAGCCCACAGACCAGTGGTGGGGTTGCTACCAGTTCTCCCCAGTTCGGGAGAGCCGGTAGCGGAAATCTTGATATGAGAACAAACCGGTTCGCTCCTAACGTCAGCTGGGCCCTCCTGCCTGCCCTCACGCTATATCTCCTTTGTTTTTAGCTCAGCTGTAAGGCATGGCAGAGTGGATTGCCATGCCTCGGCTGTTTTTTTACTCAATGCGCTTGTGGGAAATGCAAGTTTGGTGCGCGCGCATGCATAGCGAGCATGCACATGGCGATCGCATGCAAAGTGTGTGCGCGGTGCGAACTGGTGGTAAAACTGGTTAGAACCCACCACTGCCTCAGACCTGGGAGTGCAAAGCTTCCCTAAGTCAAGGCAAGGACAACCAAGGTCTCCCAACTGAAGCAAAAGTGGACATGACTGACCCAGCCCTGCCGGCTCAAGAGCTTCACCAAATGCTTCTTCTGTACCTTCTGCTTGATCAGAGTTAGTTACGGAAGACACCGGGACTTAAAACCTATATGATACAGAAGATAGAAGAACAGGGTTGGAAGGGACCTTGGAAGGTCTTCTAGTTCAACCCCTTGCTGAAACTGGAAACCCTTCACCGTTCCTTGGCAGACAGATTAACAGATTTGGAAGGGATCTGGAGGTCATCTTGTCCAACCCACCTGCCCAAGCAGGAGACCCTACACCATTTCTGACTGTTGTGTCTCGCTCGCTTTCCCCGCAGCCGGGTCCCTCTTATCTCCTGCCGAACGCTGAGGAATGTCCTGGCATGCCTCCAGGCCCCAGCCCTGGCACCATGCCCAGACAGGCCGAGCAAGAAGAAGGGCCTGACGTGCCTCCAGCCCCCAGCCCTGGCTCCATGCCCAGGCAAACGGAGCAACTAGACCCCTCCCCCTCCCCCACAGCATGTGAGCCTGAGGAATGTGAATTACCAACAGCTGGAGCCTGGAGAAATCCTCGCTTCAGGAGAATTGATAGGCGATGTCAGCAAAAGGAAGGGAGGGGCAGGCCTGGATAAGTGCTGAGTCATGGAGCCACACCCCATGGCCTATATAAAGGATCTGCTTTCTGGCATTCTCTGAGTCAGGCAAAGTCTACCTTGGATTGCTGAAGTCACTTCCTGGTCTCCTGCCTGCCTTGAGAACTTTGCTAGGACTTTGGCAGAGCTGCAGAGGCACGCCTGATACTGACTTCTCCGACCCGGCCATCAGCGGAGGAGTGGGACACGACACTGACAGATGGCAGTCCAATCTCTTCTTGAAAGCCTCCAGTGATGAAGCTCCCACAACTTCTGAAAGCAACTTCTGTTCCATGAGTTGATTGCTCTCACTGTCAGAAAATTTCTCCTTATTTCCAGGTTGAATCTCTCCTTGGTCAGTTTCCATCCATTATTCCTTGTCTGGCCTTCGGGTGCTTTGGAAAATAGCTTGACCCCCCTCCTCTCTGTGGCAGCCCCTCAAATATTGGAACAGTGCTATCATGTCTCCCCTGGTCCTTCTCTTCACTAGACTAACTATGCCCAGTTTCTGCAAATGTTCATCGTATGTTGTAGCCTCCAGTCCCCTAATCATCCTGGTTGCTCTTCTCTGTACTCTTTCTAGAGTCTCAACATCTTTTTTTATAGTATGGTGACCCAAACTGGATGTAGTATTCTAGGTGTGGTCTTACTAAGGCTTTAAAGAGTGGTATTAGTACCTCCCTTGATCTTGATTGTATCCCTTCATTGTTTAGGATTGTGTTGGCTTTTTTGGCTGCTGCTGCACACTGCTGGCTCCTATTTAGCTGGTTGTCCACTAAGACTCCAAGATCCCTCTCAGCCATTCCAGACAAATGGCTGTCCAGTCTCTTCTTGAAAGCCTCCAGTGATGAAGCATCCACAACTTCTGAAGGCAAGCCGTTCCATTGATAACAAGGAGGAATAACTAGACCGAAGTGGGGAAGATTTGATAGGAGGCTTTGCTTTCAGGGGAGATACTTTTCTTTGATCAGTGTAGATGCTTTGCTCTTTAGACCATATAGTAGTATTTGGCTTCAGGATCTTGATCTCCATGGAAACGCTTTGGTCCTCATTAAAATACTTAGGGCAACTCTTTCCTCTACTAGTATTTTATTTATACACAGACATGCAGTGTTGGAATTCAGCTGGTTCTGTCCGGTTCGGGCGAACCAGTAGTGGCAACTGCAGGAAGCTCTGCCCACCCACCTGGCCGTAATGCACAAGCTAAGAGCATGCGCAGAATGCCACGCGCATGCCCAGAGGAGGTTCACAATTGCAAACTTATAGGGAAGGTAAGTGAATCCCACCTCTGCACACATGCAGTGGTGGGATTCAGCCAGTTTGCACCTATTCGGGAGAACCGGTTGTTAACTTTCTAAGCAGTTCGGAGAATCGGTTGTTGGAATAAATCTTTTTTTTCCCCACTTTACAGGGCTAATCCTGTAAGGAAGGCAGGAAGGAAACATTCTGGTGGTGTTTCTAGCCTAATCTTTATTGCCCTGCTTACAGAAACTGCCTCTCTGGTTAACCCTTATTACACTGTAACAGCTAAGGCGAAGCGCCCAGCGACGTGCGTGATGTTGAGTTGGCCACGCCCACACGGTCACATGACCACCAAGCCATGCCTACCCAGATGGTTATTAGGGCAGAGAACTGGTTGTTAGATTATTTGAATCCCACCACTGCCCACATGTATATGTATACGTACATGGACTAGGCAATTACTATCGCTAGAATGACCACTGATCGATTCTTCCTTCTCGTTGTCAGGATTCCTTCTTATTTCCAGGTTGGATCTTCCTTTGATAAGTTTCCACCCATTGCTTCTTGTCCTGCCTTCAGGAGCTTTGGAGAATAAATTGATCTCCTCTTCCCTATTGAAGGAAATTAGCACCCATCCTTTCTCTTAGAAGAATGAAATACTCTAGGAAATATTAAAAAGTCAGAATATTTTACCTCCCTGGATGAGAAACATGTTTTTTGAGGCAGGAAGCAGACTCACTCTTAATAGCCCCCACCCTCTCAATAGCCCACAGCAGATGTCAGCACTTCAGAGATAAAGAGATAGTTAGGTCTATTCACAAGCAAATGTCCTCACCCAAGATTCAACCAAGATAGGATTTAGCCCACTAGCCATCTAGCAACAGAACTCACCACATGGCACCTGGGGAGGTTGCATCACCCAGCAAGGCTCAACCAAGCTTGAGACTCAAAAGACAACCTAAAAAGCTAGTCATGACCTCTGACAGCAACCAATGAGGATACTCTTCCTGTGCCCCAGGAAATTCAAAGCCAGAGACCGTATAAAACCCAGGGACTCTCAGCATCTCTTCCCTTTTGTCTCCCAAGATCTCCAAGGCATGTGATCCTATTCATTAATAAATGTTCTTTCCAATGAATCCAGTGTCTTTTCCCCCACTTGGAGCTGAAGGATATTTCTTCCAACACTATGACGGCCCTTCAAGGATTGAAAGATGCTATCACATCATCCTTAGTTCTTTTCTTTGTTTGGCTAAACATAACTAGTTCCTTTAGCCCAGAGGTGTCAAACTCAATTTCATTGAGGGCCAGTATCAGGGCTGTGGTTGACCTCAGGGGGCTGGGCAGGCGTGGGCAACTAGGTGGGTGTGGCTGACTGGGTGAGCATGGCCAGCTTGATGCCACTCACTGGGCGTGACCGATGGGGGGACGTGGCAGGTTGATGCCCCTCCCCAAACTGCTGTGGCATGTTTCCTCTTTGCACAGGGTAGACCGGACCAAAGCCATACTGGCCCGATGTTTCCTCTTTGCATTGGACAGAACGGGCCGAAGTGACACGGGCTGGCCCCTTACATTTTCCAGGACAGCCCCATAGGCTGGATCTGACCACATCATGTGCCAGATCTGGCCCGCAGGCAGTGGTGGCATTCCAATAATTTAACAGCCACTTCTCTGCCCTATTGACCGGCTGGGTGGGTGTGGCCATGGTGGGCGTGGCCAGGGGGTGTGACAGGCAGCACTCAGCCTCCTAAACCCCCCTGGGAGCAAAAATGGGCTGTGGGGGCGCATGCCACGTCCCCCGCACCCTGTTTTGGGCCTAGTAGGCCTCCCTGCAGCTTCCTGGGAGCAAAAACAGGTCATGGGGGAGGGGGCACGCCACACTCCCCTGCAACCGATTTTGGGCCTAGTAACCTCCCGGCACTTACCTGGGAGCCAAAACCGGGTGCGTGGGAACTCCTGGAAGGGACGAGGAGGGGAAGGGCCAGCAAAGAAATTTAAAAACCGGTTTGCCCAAATTGCTCGAACCGGCTGAATCCTACCACTGCCCACAGGCCTTGTGTGTAACACCGGGGCCTTAGCCATTCCTCGTAATGTTTGGCTTCCAGACTCTTTTATCATCTTTGTTGTTCTTCTCCGCACTCTTTCTAGGGTCCTATCCGCAGTTGGCCAAGAGTTTAATTTAAAAAAAAAAGAAAAGAAAAGAAACCGGCAAGCTATTAGAGGAAGGCTCGGTTTTACCAGGATTTCAGAGGATAAGATTTTTGGATCCCCGCAGACAACACCCCAAAGCTCTTAATGAATGGGAGGTACACACACCAATTGTGTAAGAAACTCTGTTGGAAGTGGTGATCCTTCTTGGAGAACTTCCAAGGGCCTTAGAAAACCTCGCACCCAGGAATGCTTGTCAGATGAGGGCTCTGCTAAAGCTTTCAGGGCTGAGTTAACATTCTTTTCATCTAACTGTGCTTTGAAATGGATTATCCATTATTTCTATAGCTGCTCTCAAAGTTTTATTGTGGCTCTTAACATTTATGCCCTCTTTTGCTATTTATCTTTTTTACCATTTGTATTTGATTTTTTTTTTTAGGGGGGAAATATTATTTGATCATGTTTGTTGGCAAGTTCTCTTCCTATTCAGCAGAAGACAATTCAGTGAATACAGCTATAGCTTTTTTGTTTTTTTTTTCACCAGAAACTGCCTTATAACTGGTTGGGTTTTTGTTTTTTTTAAATATATATTTATATATTGTCTTGACTGACAGTCTCCAGAGTTTCAGAGCCAAGTCTTTTCCAGTTTCTTTAACTGAAGTAATTGGAGAGTATTCCAACTGTTATTGTAAAAAGAAAAATGCAAGCTTGAGTGTAAACTATAATTATGTTTCAGTCTGGCTTAATGGTAGATTGTTGTAAGTTTTCCTTTCTTTTTTTGAAAGGGATCATATAAAGTCAGGATGGAGAAGTTTCCTAGCCATAAGTAAAGGCTTTAAAAACTGCGTGTGATCCAGGGAGTTGGGCTACCTTAAATTGAAACTGTGATGCATTTTTCTTTCTGTCTTCCAGCTAGTTAAATGTGTTCTACCGTTAGGTTTGTTCTCCACTAGGATTCCCCGAAAAGTGATTTTTATTGAAGTTATAAGGGAAATTCTTATTTTAACTACCAAAATGCGATGTAATGATGCACTTTTCCTCTGAGAAGTGGTGATTAGCTAATTTAAAAGTGGATTTTGGAAGATGTGCAGACAATGATTAATTACCATGAAAGCTTTAGAATTACTGCCCTGGGGGCCAATGGATCTGCTATCATACTTAAGAGTCTTCATTAATGAGACATATCTCAAATGGTTGCAAGAACTGCGGCTAAATTTCACTCATGTTCCATACACTGAACACTTGTGCTCTGGGTCTCAATTTGATTCTTAGCGGCTCACATTTCCAGAAGACGATGGGAACTAGAAGGAAACTAGGTACAGTAGTGGCCAAAATTGTGGAAACCTTTTGGGGAAAAGTGTATTTTCTAAAACTAGTTAATAACACCCGCTTTTTTTTTTTGTAGTACCATAAAATGATATATCAATGGAAAGGTAATTTAATCAAGAATGTAATGCAATCACTTTTATGAAGGATTTGCTATTAGAATAGCGGTTACAGTATAACGAAGAAAAGTGAAACACGTAGAAAAAACGAGATATGCAAAAATGATCACCATAGAAAAAAAACGAGATACACAAAAATTATCCCCATTTCAGTTAATACTTAGTTGGGTAACCTTTAGTATGAATTACAGCCTTACAAGGTCTTCCCATGGAGTGAACCAAGTCTTTGGAGTTTCAGTTTTAGTTTTAGTTTCAGAGATCAGCCCAGCATGCAACTTTAGTACAGAACAGTTGAGCTAAGCCACACCCAGGCTCCTTGCTGTCTCCTTGTTGCTCACACAGCAAAAACTGTTTCAGTTTCCAAACAGCCCTCAACTCTCTCACACACTGACAGGACGCTAGCCAGATGAATACCAATGGAAGCTGGTAGGCAGAGGCAGAATTTTTTTTTCTTATTTTCCTCCCCCAAAACTAAGGTGTGTCTTATATTCCGGAGCATCTTATACTCTTAAAAATACAGTAATCAACAGAAGAGTTGGACTCCTGGAGTTGTGGGTGCCCCAATCACTCACGGTTTTCAAGAAAAGACTGGGCAACCATTTGTTTAGAACCCCCTATTACCTTGAGATTCAGATGATGCCATGTTTGGGGGTCTTTTGTAGGATGTTTAAAGTCTGGTTGTTCTCCCTGGGCACCGGGCCAGGTTGTGGAGGTGAGCCAATCTGTATATTTTGATTATATGTGGTTGGAGTTGCATTGGCTCGTGTTTCAAGTATCTACGTTTGTTTCCCATTATTTGTGAGCTTCCCAGAGTCATGCCTTGAGCGAACCGACGTAGAATGTAAACGATAACTGAAGAAAGCCGCACGCAAAGAAACGTTCGCAGAAACCAGGAAGGTGCTTCTTACTCAAAATGGCCATTTTCTACACATGCTTCCTCTTACTGAAAATAGTAACCCTGTAAGGAAAGCCTGTGGAAGAAGGAAGCTGCCATTTTTGTTTTTTACTTGTCTCGTGGACGTGGTTTTCTTGTTTTCCACTTGGAAAGAGGCAGGGAAGCTTAGCATGGATTTAAAAGATCTCCGTCTCTCTACAAATCGGTCCCCTTAAGACTTCTAATTGGGTCTCTGTAGGATTTCTGCTTTAAATAGAGATCAGCTGAGAGGAGCTGATATGGTGTACAGTTTTACCTTCCTTTCCGGGTCTCACCTATGTCCAACAACCACCCTGGGGCTGATTTTCATCTCATTGTTAACAGGCTAACATGCACACGCCACTGGAAATTCTAATTTTGTTACATAAAAAACACAACCGTTGGAAAACCTGGAGCAGCCTATGTCCAACTGACTTGGAGGCAGGGGTGGGCTGTTGGGGGTTCGCAGGGGTTCGGGAGAACCTCTAGCTAATATTCTGTGCAGTTCAGAGAACCCCCAAATCCTACTCCTGGATGGCCCTACCCACCCCACCCCTCCTCTTACAAGAATCCCCACGTGCCTGTTTTGGATGCAGGGCACAGGCGGAGGCTCAGGGAGGGCGAAAAATGGGCCTACTGGAAGTTCGAGAAGGCAACCTCCGGAGCCTGGGGAGGCCGTTTTTGCCCTCCCGGAGGCTCAAAGAAAGCCTCCAGATACTGGGGATGGAAAGAACGCTCCCCCTTCCATGGTGTAGGAAGCTGACTAGGCCACACCCACCATGGCCACACCCACACAGCAACTGGGCAGAGAACCCCTTGCTAAAAATTTTGAAGCCCACCTCTGCTCGGAGGATTGCACACTTCTGCACGCTGAATTTACACATCGACTGCACTTAAGTGGAGAGGCTTGTTTAGCACTTGAGAGCTTCAAGTCGAAAGAGTAGCAGAATTGGGGGTGGAGTGAAAAGAGGCAGCAGCCTCGAATCCCTACTTAGCCACAAGTGAACTAAGTCCAACCTTCCTTGAGTTCCATTGACCCTTATCTACTCCAAGAAGGTGTTGGCCATTAGTTGAGAAGATTCTTGTGCACAAGCATGAGTAGCAATAAATCAGTTTAATTGGAGCTTCACGTATGTATCTTGTTTTTCAACCCTGACATATAAAGTTAGTCCTAGACTTAGGACCATAACGAAACTTGTCCATTATAGTTATAAGTTGTAATGGTCATAAAACAGGTTTCTCACATGATGAACCCAATTTTATTTTGGGAATCCTAGGAGCGGAAGTCCATCAATCTTCAAGGGAAGATTGATGGACTTGCTGTACCTCCATCCCTCCTTGTGGTCAGAAGGTCATGAGGATTATTGAATTCACAGTGCCATGCTTTGGATGGGGACTGCTGTATTCCATTTATAACTTCCTAAGTCAGGAACAGACAATATGGTCCCCATTGGTCACGTCTCTTCTGGAGGATACCTTATTCTAAATGCTGGGGAATTGTGGTGGGTCATTTCCAATTTCGTTTGCACCCAGAACACTCCCAGCCAGTCGCTCAATTCTGGTCATAGCCCGCACACACGTCACACCCCCTAAATTCTGTTCCACTAAAAGGTAAAGGTTCCCCTCGTCCATATGTGCTAGTCGTTCCCGACTCTAGGGGGCGGTACTCATCTCCATTTCAAAGCCGAAGAGCCAGCACTGTCCGAAGACGTCTCTGTGGTCATGTGGCCGGCATGACTCAATGCCAAAGGTGCACGGAACGCTGTTCCCTTCCCACCAAAGGTGGTCCCTATTTTTCTACTTGCATTATTTTACGTGCTTTCAAACTGCTAAATTGGCAGAAGCTGGGATAAGTAATGGGAGCTCACCCCGTTACGCAGCACTAGGGATTCATACATAATAACAGAGTTGGAAGGGACCTTGGAGGTCTTCTAGTCCAACCCCCTGCCCAGGCAGGAAACCCTACACCATTTCATACAAATGGCTATCCAACATTTTCTTAAAAACTTCCAGTCTTGGAGCATTCACAACTTCTGGAGGCAGGTTGTTTCTCTAATTAAATGTTCTAACTGTCAGGAAATTTCTCCTTAGTTCTAAGTTGCTTCTCTCCTTGATTAGTTTCCACCCATTGCTTCTTGTTCTACCCTCAGGTGCTTTGGAGAATAGCTTGACTCCCTCTTCTTTGTGGCAACCCCTGAGATATTGGAACTGCTGAACTGCCAACCTTTCGATCGACAAGCTCAACATCTTAGCCACTGAGCCGCTGTGTCCCTTGTTCCACTATCTGTTCCACTAGCAAAAGATAAAACTTGATGCTTGTGTACTAAACATTGGTCAACCTCAAAAACAGTTAGCTGGGGAAATGGGATTAAAAACAGCCAAGAGACAGGGGTTACCTGATCTCTTGTAGATAGTTTATTGGTTTTACAGCTGGTTAGAGATGCATACCACAGATGTTTGGCCTAGATGGGCCTTGCAGTCTTTCTGGCAACTTGACAAGGGCACGATACTCTTAGAAATATGTGAGTGAAGTTTCTGTCAATCATCTTACAAGACTCGGATATATAGATTTTAGACTCTGACGACTTGAAAGGTCTCGGGAGACCGAGAGACCTAGCTTTCAAGCAGAAGGCCTTGTTTAACACAAGCTTTTTCCCTCCTAGTAGCAAGCAACATACTATCACTTAAAATAAAAATAAAAATCAATACCGTTCTCTGAATTACTGGTCGTAAATGCTTTAAAACACAGTATTAAAAATTGAGAGAGGGGAGGGAGGGAGGGAGGGATTAATCATCGCCGTAACCAAACTCCTCCTTTTAAAAAATGACAAGCTACCGTTTACAAACCATTTACTCTGGAGCAATTATATAAGATAGAATGGGAACCTCGTGAGTGATCCCAAGCCCGGCAATATTGATTTTTGGTTTGGGTTTTAATTGTATGCTAAAATATAGTGTTGACCTTAAACGCTTGCTCGTAGTAGGCTCAATGGAAAGAACTAATCCACTTTTACAAGTACGTATCGCGGGCTACATATAATCAATCACTCTCAAATCCAAATGTGAAATGGATTCCCGAGCACAAATCTTCTTATGTCCTTCTTTTTATTTATTTATTTCATTCATTTATCTCGTCAATCATGTATAACGTAACAGGTAAAAGTATAAACGTAATTTGGATAGAAGAAAAGAGTAAGTAAAAAAAGGAATATTAGGACAGGGACGGTAGGCACGCTGGTGCACTTATGCACGCCCCTTACAGACCTCTTAGGAATGGGGTGAGGTCAACAGTAGCCAGTCTAAAGTTAAATTTTTGGGGGTTTGGGGAAGAAACTACAGAGTCAGGTAGTGCATTCCAGGCATTGACCACTCTGTTGTTGAAGTCGTATTTTCTGCAATCGAGTTTGGAGCGGTTTACCTTGAGTTTGTATCTATTATTTGCTCGCGTATTGTTGCAGTTGAAGCTGAAGGAGTCATTGACAGGTAGGAATGTCTTTTGATCCCGGAATGTTCCCAGCAGGAATTCAAGTCGTAATTGAATATTAGCAGCGTTGCAGAAATATTCCCATTCTTACTCACATGTCCACACGTTTATTTTATTATTTTATTTTATTTTATTTTATTTTATTTTATTTTATTTTATTTTATTTTATTTTATTTTATTTT